>NW_007728196.1:41886-44454 GCF_000696425.1 Galeopterus variegatus | reverse complement strand
ATCAATATTACTAGTATGTATATTGTTACAAATTGTACTTTTTCCTTATGCCCCTTGTCCAATCTCTCCCTATCTCCCTCTCCCTCCCCCTCCCACCTCTGATAACCCTAGATTTCTTCTCTCCCTCTGAAAGAGTAATGCTTACTCTGTTGATTTGTTGCCTAGATGATCCATTCAATGCTGAGAGATGTGTTCAGGTCCCCACTATTATCATAGAGCAAATGCTCTTCTATCACTCTAGAGTGTGCTTTGTGGAAAGAGACATTCTCTTCTTTTCTTCCGTCTCTGCTGGGGACGCTCCTTGTGTCAATGCTCTCGAGTGACTGGCAGGCCATCTGCACCATGGCTGTGGCATCTAGCTGCTTTTGGGGCAGCTATGGCTATTGTGGTGGCTGTCATGGGTCACCCACAAGGAAGTGGTGTTTTTGGCATGCTTCTTGCCTGGTTGCCGGGGGAGAGGTTGGTCCCTGGCTCCATACCTCAGGACCTGGGGAGGCCCAGTGGCAGCAGCGACATGTCTGGTTGTGGGAAGGGGTGGAATCTGGTCTTGATGGCACCGGGATCTGCCACGCTAGAGATGTGCACACAGGAGCAGTGGGAAGGATAGGAGGGTGTGCTGGGTGGGGTGGGGGGTGGGAGCTGAGACTGGAAGGAATGTGATGACACAGCCCAGGGTGTGGCCACCTGTGCATAGCTGCTGTTGAGACTGTTGAGTAGTAGACAGCCTGAGGAGCCAGCATGGCGCATGTGTCATCTGCCTGTACATTGAAGGGGCCCAAAATACTGTAGGAGTTTGGGTGGAAAGGATAGGCAGCCAGGAGTGAAAGCCTTCAGTACTAGAGGGTGTGTGTGTGTGTGTGTGTGCGTGTGTGTGTATGTGTGTGTGTGCGTGTGTGTGTATGTGTGTGTGTGTGCGCGCACGCGTGGGCTGGGGGGAATTCTGGAAGCCATGCATGACAGTTAGTAGGAGGACATGGAGGTGGCATGGGAGCGGTGTGAGTGGTCTTCGCAATGGGAAAGGAGAGACATGTCTGCAAGCTGCGATGGCGACCCGGGAACACACAACTTTTGTTTTTGGTCCTGGGACCCAAGGGGTGTGAGAGAGAGAAACAGCCCCCAATTGCGTGGCCTTCGGTGGGATATTCTCAGGGTCAGCCAGGTTCTCATGAAGAAAGGAGGTGGAGCTGGAGAGATTTTCTGATCACTGAGCTGAGGCTCCACGGGGGTGCAGCGGAGGGTTGCAGGGGAGGTCGGGCTGGGCTTGGGTCCCACTGGGGATGAACAGGGCCATCTGGGTGTGACCAGAGAGGCCTGGATTTCTGGCAGTGGTTATGGTGACGAAGGATCTGGGGCATGTAACCTTGTCTGCATACAACACATTCCACACAAATATGCCTCAGCATTATCAACCAGATGTCAGACTTGAGCTCCTGTGAGACATTACCTGATTTAACCTCGAAGTGGCAGACTGAAAATCTATCAGGCATCAGTCACTGAGCCCTTAATTCCTTCAGTTAGGATCTCCTGAGTTCTAGTTCAGATTTCTGGCATCCAATTTATGTGTCTTGGCCTATGATACTCCTGCCTTACAGAGTTTTTCTCTGTGAGATTTAATTTCACATTTCTTTTGTGTGTCCCCTTTTGTTCTCTTTTGTTAGCTGTCTATTTGTGATGTGTAAAACCGTTCTTTTTATTGGATTTGTATTCCCTTAGTTGTCAGGTTGTCAACTCAAAACATATTACTTCCAAGGGTATTTTCTTTGATTACTCGAACTTCTCTCCTGAACAAAACAAAAATCTAAAAAAATTAACCACAGACCAATTTGATTTCTTTGATTCATGCAGTAATATTAGTAGTAATAGATCTACTAGTATTCCTACCTTCTTCTATATGTCCTTTGATAAAGTACTGAGGAAATATTTGTACATTGACCACAGATATTTTTCTGCAGGACTTAGAAGATTCTTAGTTGTCAACCAAATAGGATAACGTGATCTGTTCTGTTGCATTAATAAAATTGGTAGAGAGCTGCCAACCCCTGTTTCAGAGGATAAACACCACATTATGCTGAAGACATAGGACTTCAAATGCTTAACTTTATAACTTGGAATTTTCCATCCTTAGAACCCAGCTCCTCCACCTGTTGTTAGCGTCAGACCACCACCACACCTGCAGCATGGGAAGAGGACCAGGGGTCTTGAAGGATAATTTTCCACGAGCTGGCTGCTAATTACTTACTCAAACAGGGGAAAAGATAGAACAAATTAAAATTTTCTTTTATATTACTACAAATATTTACCCTATTTTCCTAATTTAGTCTTGCAATGTATAACTAGATCAAAGAAGTTTTTTTTTTAATAAAAACCTGACTCTTAAGCAATGGTAAATGGGTTGGCACTTGTTAGACATTTTACATTTTCTAAGCTTTACAAAGAAGTCCTGCAAGGTGAATATCACTGTGCCCACTGTATAGAAGAGACAGGCTCACTGAGCAAAGGTGAGCTCGGTGAGACCCTCGTGTAACACCTGTCCTCCTCGTAGTACCCTCAGCATTCTCTTTTTTTTTT
>NW_007728196.1:35420-40796 GCF_000696425.1 Galeopterus variegatus | reverse complement strand
TTCTCTTTCTGTGCCTGGCTGATTTCACTTAACACAATTTTCTCTAAGGTCATCCATGTTGCTGCAAATGGCAGAATTTCATTCTTTCTTCTGGCTGAGTAGAATTCCATTCTCAGCATTTTTTATTGTAATCACTTGTTCAAGGTTGTCTCCCCTCCTGGCTGGCAGCTCCATGTGGCCAGAAACTACATTAGACTTGTTCTCACCTGCGTATGCAGAGCCAGGCAAGGTGCATACATGAGATGCTCAGAAAAATTTGGTTAAACGAAAGAAAGAAAAACCAATGAAGAAAACTGACTCCAAGGAAACAAGTTTGTTTGTGGCAGACATATATTTTGGTAAAGATTTTATTTGGGGGAAAATGGCCCAGCACCATCTCTACCATCCTTAAATTAACATCTTTAGGAAGCTGTACGTGGTTGACAGTGAAGGCATTATCTCAGATCTGCTCAGAGCAGCTGGTGACACGAACTCATAATTTCATAAAACCAAATTTGCTTTCAGATTGAAAACGTCCTGCGTGAGGTAGGAAAGATGTGTTCTGGCTGCTTTAATCGGCGTCATGCCCTCCCACATCTGTAAAAGTACCATACTGTTCAGTGGTCCGTCTGCATTTAGAGTATTGCTGTATTTTCTGTTGTTTCCCCGCTAGACAAGAAGAGCAGTAACGTTTTCTGGTTTGTCCCCCCACTCTTACCTTCTACCACCTCTTCAAATGTAAAAGGGGAATGAGGTTTTTATTCAGTAACTACGTACAGTGGGATTGGGTTCCCAATGAGCATGAAAGGCTAAACTGCCAAGCAGTCAAATTACATTAGAAAATCTTTTAAGTTGCCTGTAATTTTTTCTCTTAGTCTGATATCCATCTTTGCCTCTAGGGTTGGAGGGGGTCACTGTGTCTCCAGGTGACACCAGATGAAGGAGCTGCCTTGCATTTGGGGTCCCCAGTGTAGAATCAGGTTCAAGAAAAGCACAGCATGGGAGGGTCACAGCTGATGAGAATCAGCAGCTTCTGTGTCTCATCTCACTCACCCCAGGGGTCACTCAGGAGAGGCAGAATCACCAGGACTCCGTGGGTTCTCTCTCTCTCTCTCTCTCAGTCACTCTTACTCTCTTTTACTCTCTTTCCCTCTCCCTCTCCCTCCCTGAGCAAATATACATTGTGACACTACTTGCATCAAGCCTCTCCAGGAGCCTACCAGAACATTGTCCTCACCCTTGAAGGGGCCACAGCCTAGTGAGGTTCACAGCCATGAACCAAAAACTCCATTACAAGGAGATGAAACTCAGAGTGACATGTCCAAATGCTGTGGGTATGTGGAGGTGGCACCAGCTGGCTGAGTAGGGAGCTGGAAAGGCTGCCCGGAAGAAGTGACATTTGCCCTGGGTCTCGAGGGTTGATCATGAGCTCACCAGGCCCAGAGACGAAGAGAACCTGCAGAGGGAGGCTCGTCCCAGTGACGGCAACAGGCAGAGGGAAAGAGGGAACAAGAAGATGCCGTTGGGCCCAATGTTTCCTTCCTACTGGCATGTTCCATGAGAAAAGTAGTGCGAGACAAACATTTCATCCCACTGTGTACACAGCCGGAGGGCGAGCCTCCTGTACCCTTCCTATGCAGGAGGCTCCCAGGGATAGAGGAAAGAGACCAAGCTAAAGGTGTCTTCTCTAGATCTGCCTTCCCAGGAAGCCACCTTTGGGCAGGTTAGCTGTCCAGACAGAAGTCAGTCTCAAGACCCCTCCTGTGCCTTTGCTTGATCACTTCTTTTCAGTGACCTTGGTTGGGGATAAGAAACACAGCAGTGGTCTTGAGCTTTGAAAATGCAGCAAGCCCTCCATTTCTATGATCCTACCTTAGGAGGAAACCGCTCCAGCCCCAGACCCCTGCAATTGCCCCAGTGCAGAGTGAAAAGCTCATGGTCAAAATGTGTAAGACTTAAACTCAGCTAGGCTAATATATGATCTCAAACTAGTAGTGATTTGGCATGATCCCAGGAGGAAAAGAAAATTTGTGTTGTAAGTTAAGGCTAATTGTTCCCATATTATTTTGCACTTCCCTATTACATGAGCAGTAAGCATGCTTGAGGCAAGATACGGCATGAGTTAAAGCCAGTGTTACAACAAAGCAGGATTGTTCCTTTACAAGAACAGTGAAAGCCAAGGTTTGACAAAGAAAAGGGAGTAATCAGCCAGAAAGCTATTTTCTAAGTATGTTACAGAAAACTTGAGAAATAGCACCTCCTGCAAAGCTAACCCTTCACTTTTCTTAATACTCTCAGTTGAGCCTGTGAAAGGTCAGTTGATGTCAACAATTTTCTGTTAGAGGTAGATTTATAAATTCCCAGGAGAAGTGTTTGAGAATGTGAACTCTGGGAAATAGACAGAAAGAGTAGGCCCTTTGCCACCCACTCCTCATCGTTTTTAAACCAGACTCAGGAAGAAGTTTCGAAGTCAAGTGTTCAACACATCTGGTTTTTATTTGAAATATAATTAGAAATGTATCTTAATATATAAGGAATTTTGAACCCAAGAGGAAGTACATTTCTGGGTGACCCAATGTTGTGGGTGACATCATAGTCATGGCACGAAGAGGGATACCAAAGACTGTTCAGCAATATTTTGAGAGATTTTCTCCTCATGTTGTTTTATTGTTCCTATGAAAAGTTATTTACAAATGAAATAAGAAGAAAAGAATGAGATTTTCTTAAACGTAATTAGGAATCAAGGGGTTCCTAAACCTAAATGATGTAAAGAGAAAAGGTGGTTGCTAAGACATGGTTTCAAAATGCTAATCAATGGAAAAATGAAGTTTTTTGCTATTTTTTCCGTTCTCCGCCCTTTCCCACTTCTGTTTGTTTTTCTTCTGTGCATTTTCCACTCTGGAGTAATAGAGAAAGAGGAATATGTATTTGATTGGAGAATCAGAAAAAGTAACTACATGGCCACTGTCTGGCCTCTGCCCCAGCTCATGCACCTGTCTCTCCTAGGCCAGCTTTTAAAATCCTGATACCCAGACCTATGACATTAGAATCCCAGGGCCACGAGTGGGCAGAGAGGGGAAGGCATCCGTTTTTTAAAAAGGCAGCAGGTGATGCTGGTGTGCAGCCAAGGTGGAGATTCACTGTCCTCTAAAGCATCATGCCGGAGAGGTTCCCCAGAGACCTCCAGGCCAACAACCAAGTGTTTCCCAGGCCCTTGTCGTCACAGACCAGAAACATTTCAAAAGCTCTTGGGGGACCAGTATAATGTTTTGGTTTGTCAAGACATTAAAAACAACAATTACCAACTACTATCATGATTATTTCATAAAATAAAGGACAATTTAATATCGAAACAGCAGCAAGAACATAATCTCAGAGTATTAAAAATGTAATTATATTTATGCATATAGTGTATACATCGATGCACATATCCACATGCCCATGTATGTGTCTGTGTGTATATGTGTGTGTCTGCATATCTACACATATACATATATATTTTCTTTTTAAAAAAATTGTGGTAAAATATGTGTACCATAAAATTTACCATTTTTTTTCCTTTTTGTCTTTTTTACTGACCGGTAACGGGATCGCAACCCTCAGTGTCGCACCCATACCGGGGACCGGCATCGCAACCCTCGGTGTTGGGCCCGCACCGTGCTCAGCCAGTGAGCGGGAACCGGTCTCCACATGGGATCTGAACCCTCAGCAGGAGCGCCGCCGCACTCCCAAGCAGCGCGCTCTCCAGTGCGCCACCGGGCCAGCCCTAAAATTTACCATTTTAATCATTTGAAATTCAATAAGTACGTTCACATTATTCAACCTTCACCACCACCCATCTTCACAACTTTTTCAGCTTCCCAAACTGAAACTCTGCACCCATGAAACAATAACTTCCCATTTCTCTCCCCCCGCCCCCACCATTGTACTTTCTGTCTCTGTGAATGCGACTACTCCAGGTACCTCTTATAAGTGGAATCATACAATATTGGCCCTTTTGTGTCTGGCTTATTTCACTTAGCATAAAGTTTTCAAGGTTTATCCATGTGTCAGAATTTTCTTCCTTTTTATAGACTAATGACATCCATTGTATAGATATACCACATTTTCTTTATCCATTAATCTATTGTGAAGCGGTATCTCATGGTGGCTTTGATTTGCATTTTGATTTCTTTGGCTTTGATTAATGATGTCGAGCATGTTTTCATGTGCTTTTTGGCCGTTTGTATATCTTCTCTGAAGAAACGTCTACGGATGTCTTTTGTGCATTTTTAAACTGGTTATTTGCTTTTTGTTTTTGAGTCGTATAAAGTACAGATTCTTGGATATCAAACCAGGTAACAGTGCATTCAGTCACCCGCAAACAGGCCTGCCTACTCATCCGTCATTTCAAGTCCAAGGTTTTAAGTGTCATTTACATCGATTTTTGTCTGGGATATTCTGTAATCTCACTTCATCACCTTGATGATCACACACGCGTTTCGGTCCAAAGACATCCAGGCAAATGTGCAGCACCTGTTTAGAAAGAGGGACTCCAGTGAGCAGAGAGAGTAAAAATCTGGCAGCTGGTCTCAGTTTGAATCTCTAAAGTCGACTTGGACACAAGGCCTGAAATGGGGAACCCAACCCAAGATTTCCATCTTCTAATTGTCTTCTGATCCCTGCTGGGCAAAGCCCCACTTAGCTTACCTGCTCCCAAGGCCCTACTATCTTGAGGGAAAATATGGAGGCTGTCTGCATAAAATCCCACGGAATATAAAAACAAAGCAGCTCTGCCTTACCTGGAGGAACTCCAGCTTCCCTCAAGCACCCCTCAAGTTCTTCCAGATGGTTCTGAGAATCCCAAGAAGGGCCACACTCTGCTCTAGGCGCCCATTCTCTTGCAGGTGGGTGGCTCAGCCGTGGTGCTCTCCCAGTCTAACTCCTGGAGCACCGCGTCTTCTGGGCAGTGCCTGCTGAGGCTCTCCCACAGTAGCTGATACCCACCAGGGCCTGCGACATGGCCATGGAAACCAGCCACAAACACACCGTGTCCCTGTGCTGTCTGGGGCATTGGCTTCAAGCTTGCGGGCACCTTGCACTACACCTGTCTCCTCTTCTCGCTGGTACTTGCTCTTCTCTGGCAGCCCCCTTGCCACACATCAGGCCGGAGCCCTGGGCACAGCGCCTAAGGGCTGTCGGACTGACGGCGTGGGCTGTAGCCTCCCTTCCCCACCCAGGCAAGAGTATCGCTCTCTGGCCAAACTTGTATAAAGAAACTCACTCGCTTTAGGGCCAGTTGTCCCCTACTTGGATACTCATATCTCTCCCTTATTAAAATATATTCTGTTGTGGGCCGGCCTGGTGGTGCACTGCTACTGTGTGCCGCTTGGGAGAGTGGCGGCGCTCCCGCCAAGG
>NW_007728196.1:34226-35023 GCF_000696425.1 Galeopterus variegatus | reverse complement strand
TGGTCCCGGTCTGGTACGGGCACGACACTGAGGGTTGCGATCCGTTGCCGGTCACGAAAAATGACAAAAAAGGAAAAAAATATATATATATATATTCTGTTGTTACAATGTATTCCTAAATTAAAACATCACACCTAGGGAATTTAATTGAGTTTAGGTATTCCTGGAATAACTAAAAGAATAGCCCCTGAAGATTGTGTGGTGCATTTATTATTCTGCTAGGGTCCTGTACATGTATATTTAATCATATTTCTTTTTCCCTTTTACAAAAAACAAGTCCTTCTTGAACCGCCCAGTTTTGGGAACAACTTGGATTCTATCTGCCATGCTCCTTCCAAGAAGCTGACACTAATTGAGGACTAACTATGTGCCAAGCACTTGTCTAACCAGTTTACATATATTAAATCATTTAATTCTCACAACCCTAAAAAACAGGTAGTTATTATAGTTGTTTTTCAGATGAATTAGAGACAAATCACAGGGAGGCTAAGCAGTTTGCTCCAGGTCACACAGTAAAGGAGGAGCCTGACTCTGAGCCCAGCTTGTTCAATTTCAGAACCCCCCACATTCTAACCATTTTACGTACAATAGCTGGATGTTCACGCGTTCTATTATTCTATTATTCAGCAAGCACTTATTAAGCAAATGCTACATGCGAGGCACTGTGAGGAACTCTGAGGATACAGAGATGAAGGGAGAAAAATCCTGGGTCCTGGGTGCTGGGGTGGGACACACACTTACTTCCCATTCCTGATATTTCCACCTAAGAGAGGGACTATCCCCAGGAAGGAAGTGAA
>NW_007728196.1:33613-34178 GCF_000696425.1 Galeopterus variegatus | reverse complement strand
CCTGACCAAATCTCAGTGCATGCCACGGCTGCTCCTGTTGTCACTGGCAACGACACCTGGGGATGGGAAAGAATTTGTCTCCCTTTGAAAAATGGTCAGCAGTTGGAACTTAAGTTTCTTCAGGGATGGTCTGCACGAAAACAGGACTGGGGAAAGCAGGACACCTGGGCCACATTCTTACTCCCACGGGGGCATCCAATGCCAGGTTCTGTGCACAATGTGTAATGTCCATGAGGGTGAACCAGGAGCATAGGAAGCCCAGGGGAGGACTGTTCCCACCCCCAGATTAGGGGGTGAGGGTGGGCAGTGACTTCTCCCTGAGAAAATGGCATATGAACTGAGTCCTGGAGGACCACAGGCATTTGGGACTCTGGAGGGGACATGGGTGGGACGACATGTGAGGCAGGGGTGCAAACAAATGCAGAGCAGGAGAGGACAGGGCTGCATGGATGTCTGGGTGACCTGCATGCCCCTCAGAGTGACCCGAGCACAGAGCTTCTGCAGCAGGGGGGCAAGGAGGGAGGCTGGGAGACAGGCAGAGATGAGCCATGAAAAGCCTTGAATG
>NW_007728196.1:30782-32863 GCF_000696425.1 Galeopterus variegatus | reverse complement strand
CAGGGGGGCAAGGAGGGAGGCTGGGAGACAGGCAGAGATGAGCCATGAAAAGCCTTGAATGCGCCAAGGCCTTGTATATTTTACCCTGAAAGCAATGAGGAGCCCCTGAAGGATTTTAAGCAGGAAGTGACATGATCAAGTTTGCATTTTGGCAAGTTTCCTCAGCAAGAGTATTGAAAATGGAGGACGGGAGGACCTGCTGGGAGGCTGGAGCAGTGGCCAGGGGGTAGATGATGAGGCCTTGAGATAAGAGAAAGCAGCTGTGGGTTGTGGAGGAGGGAGAGGTTAAAGGCAGGCCAGGGGGTCACGGTGACTGATCAGCTCTGGGCACCAGGGGAAAAGGAGTCTGATTTCTGGCTTAGTGACTGAATATATGTTGGTGCTGTTCCCAAGAGAGGGAATACAGGGAGGACAGGGAGAGGGCGGCAGTTGAGCCATGGCCAGGTGCATCTTGAGGTGCCACGACGGGGACTCTTGCCGTGCACTGTGCTCAGCCTCTCCCATGGCCCCTGAACTGGACGTCCATTCTGCTGGCATGCCACAAGACCTCCGATGATTGCCAGCACACACATGAGGTTGTAGTGGCCACCCCGTGTCCTGTGTCATAGCCTTGAATCTCCCCCGGCTCTGGATGCAGGCAGGGCATCCGCTGAAGCTCTAAGGCATGTTCTGGGTCTTCCCCCATAACCAGCGGGCTGCGCCTGGCTCATTCTCCTCCTAAGTCACTCCTGCGACCTCCACGCGTACCAGTTTCACAAGTTTCTCTGAGCATTCTTCTCCCTGCCAGTTTAAAGCTTTCTTGATCAACTCAGCTAGTCTCCAGGCAAACACCTTCCTCCCCTCGCTCCTGCCGCCTCCCTGTCCCAGCCAAGGAGCCACTCTCCCATGGTCCTCCATCCCGCTCCCCACCGTGTTATGTGTCTCCTGTGGACCTACTTGGGGTCAGTTCTGCCTAGGGCTGGCAGATTTAGCTTTAACATCCCAGTGCATCCACTGTCTTCTGAGGTCTGGCCTGCCAGAAGGCCCGCTCTGGTCTCTTCACAGGAGTTGAAGGTGATTAGGGCCGGCCTGGGGCCAGCAGAAGGGCTTGTGCCTACACCAGCTTGGAGCTGGAGCAAGCCCCACACTGCCCTGTGCCCTACCGCAGACCCACGTTTGGCCAAGAAAGAGTCTTCTGCAGCCTCCCCGTATCCGTCTCCTCTCTCTGCCCTCAGAAACTGGGCCCGGCTTGAGAGAAGATGCCTGGATTCTGGGCAAATCCGAAGATCACAGAAGCAGTTAATTTTAGTAGACAATCAGAGAAGCTAAGTTTAGGACTGAACGAGATCTCGAATTTCCTCCTGCACTCTGCAGCTCAGAGGACTTGCCCAGCAAACATGGTTGATTGGTGTTGGCCAGGGCCAGCCTGGAGGAGCTTGGCAGCGCCAGGACTGCCTTCTGGGAGTCTGGCCGCCCAGCTCTGGCCATTCGTCTATAACGTTCATGCTTTCCCATCCAGGAGGCTTCATTTTGACATGAATTGGAGTTCCCCAGGACTGCCTTCTGGGAGTCTGGCCTCCCAGCTCTGGCCGTTCGTCTATAACGTTCATGCTTTCCCATCCAGGAGGCTTCATTTTGACATGAATTGGAGTTCAGACATGGCTGGTTATAGACTGAGCTCTGCTAATGAAAAGGCATCACTAAATAAAAGCTGTCACAGAGGACCCAGACAGATGCAAGCACACTGCAGCCAAAATACAAAAATATCACTCTGTCGACATTGCCTCTGACGGGGCCCGCCAGCCAAATAGCGCCAGTGTCCAAACTTCAACCCCAGCCGCCTTTTCTCCTGCTCTTCTCCAGTTCTGCGATGCCATGGGAAGAGCTCCAGACTGGAACCCGGGGAATCTCAGCTCCCGTTTTTATTCTGTCCCTTACCAGCAGGATCACTCAGGCAGGTCACTTAACTTTTTTGCATTTCAGTTTTCTCATCTAAAACATCAGATTTAAAAAGAGAGTGGAGCTGGCCTTTTAGCTCAATTGGGAGAATGTGGTGCTGATAACACCAAAGTCAAGCATTCGGATCCCTGCCTAAATAAATA
>NW_007728196.1:27542-30092 GCF_000696425.1 Galeopterus variegatus | reverse complement strand
TGGGAGAATGTGGTGCTGATAACACCAAAGTCAAGCATTCGGATCCCTGCCTAAATAAATAAATACATACATAAAAAGAGAGTAAAGGACATTAAATGAGAAAACGTATATGGAAACTCTTGCATTCAGTACAGGAACAGTACAATTAGAATTTTTTTAAAAGTTTGCTTCAAAGCATTACTGACCTTTTGTATGCTAATTTAAATGTCTTCGTTTTGATTAATATTTTCAGTATATTCATTCAGCAAGCAGTTATCAACATAATAATAATAATGTGGAGGTATAATCTTACTAAACAGCTTTGCCTGTGTTTCTCTCTCTGGTATTTTCTGCCACCCCCAATGCAATCAGACAGAAGGGCCTCTGTTTTTATTGTCCTCAGGGTTGAGAGCTTAGAGCAGAAATACAGAACAAAATTAAGCCACACTCAGGTTGGATTTCAAACTAGACTTTGAGTCTCACAGCAGAGATAAGAGTTTAAATGGAAAAGTTTTCAGTCTCAAAAAAACAAGGCCTTGAAGGACTTAGGGCATAGAGTTTGTGCCATAAAGAACACAGTTGGGAGAATGAATGATCAGATGAGAATGAGTTTTTGCTCTCCAAAGGAGTGATCCAGACCGTGGGAAGGCAGGAGAGAAGACTTGATGGGGAGGTAGAGCCCCTAGGTAGGGTGTGGGATGCAGAGAAGAGCCGTGCTTCTCTTGGGGAGCCTTGGTGGCAAGGCTCTCTCCCGTGGTGCAGCAGAACAGCGGTGAGGTCAGCGTGGCAGCCTGGCCCATCCCCACAGGGAAGGCTGGAGACAGCCCCAGTTCCCGTGTGCCCAGTGTGGAGCATCCAAAAGCTCACCACCTCTCCCTGAGAGGAACAAGGAGATTAATGAGAGAGGGTCAGGCACCCTGCAGAGGAGGGCTTAGTGGACCCCACATGGATCCACTGCCAGAGACCAGAAGAAATGCAGCCATACCAGCCAATGCCACAGCGGTGGGCAAGGGGTGGGAGATGAAAGTGACCCCAGGGGAGAGGGAACATCTTGGCAGATGCCAGCCTAGGTAGATGATGACAACCAGAGACCTGATCTCTTGAACACGTGGCACTATGTTAGCGCCTGAGAACTTAAACAGAGCCCCAGGGACATGGTCAGGGAAAGAAAAGCCTGAATCAACCAAGAAAATTTTAACTAGATTTACTCTGAAGTGACTACATTTTTACTGGCGGTAGAACAGAGGCTCAAGAAACAAAATGAAATTCAGTTTTTTTAAAAATAAAGTTGTAGTTTTTGCATCTCTGAGATTTGTGGATGAGGGTTTGTAACCACTAAAATATGTTATGTTTTATCACCTGTTGATGGGTGAAAGCACTTTCCCACGTCATTTAATTCAGGGCTGATATTTGCCTGGCATATTTGGGGATGGCCACCTCTGTGCCTGTTCTGATTGGCTGATGATTGTATCACACAGGTTATTAGATATTTTGAAATCACCCCTGAAATTGAATGCCTGTTATGCACATCTCCACTGTGTTTGGCTCAGTGTGTCTCATTTCAATTATAAACATCTTCATTCGTTTATTAGTTCAGTAAATATTTCAGTTCTAGGAACTGTGCTATCAACTTAATGGTGAAAAGAAAAGAGAAATCAGTTTTTGTGTCATGGGCTTTATGGTCTAGTGGTTTATTAGTTCAGTAAATATTTCAGTTCTAGGAACTGTGCTAGCAACTTAATGGTGAAAAGAAAAGAGAAATCAGTTTTTGTGTCATGGGCTTTATGGTCTAGTGGTAGAGACAGAATTTAACAAAAATAAATGTTAAATTACATCTGTTGCTATGAGGGTCCATTGGAGCCAGGGAGGTCACTTGAGGAGGTGATGACTGGGTTGAGTCTGAAGAAAGACAAGGAGTTAACCAGGTGAAGATAGAAGGTGGGGATAGATAGAGGTGGGGAACAGGGCATTTCAGGCAATGGGATAGCACGTACAAAGGTCCTGGGGCCAGAGGCAGCAGGGTAGATTTGAAGGACTGAAAGAGGCCAGATGGCTAGAGTGCAGCAGGACCTGGGAAGCCACCATAAGAATTTGGATCTTTATCCTCAGTGGGGAAAAAGGGATTTAAGCAGGAAGGTGGACTGTAAGGGGTTATGACCCCTTGAGTTGATTTTTAGTGCAGGTACACGGGTCATTCTCAAGAGTTTACTGCTTTGTAATAGAATGGACTAAAAGAAGGCTCTTCTGAATTCGGTCTCTGATTCCTTTCATCACCAACCTCCTCCCAAACAGAGACGCCCACCTTTCCCTTTGCCTCTCGTGGAGAGTTGTGCGTTCATAATGGGTCACCCACACAGCCTGGATTTAGCCAGTGAGTATACGAAGCTGCTTCTCTGTGTGGAGACTGCGAGTGCCTCCTACGTGTGATGAAGCTGGTTAAGGCCCCAGAGCATTGCCTGGAGCTTTCAGGAGCCAGTTACTTTGTATCCAGCTAAGTGGAGCTGGCTTCTCTTATAGGAGACCCAGGAGTCCTGGGTAACATGCCAGTTGTTTGGGCCTTGCTGACGTGAC
>NW_007728196.1:25512-26811 GCF_000696425.1 Galeopterus variegatus | reverse complement strand
CTGAATCTTGCTTTTACTCAAGACCAAACTAGAGCCTTCTCTCGGGTCCTCTGATCTCCGAGGAAGCAAACTTCTTTCGGTCTTGCTCCCTCGTGCCCTCACCTGGCCACTCCCTCCTCTTCCAGCATAAAGTGCAGCCCACCCGAGAGCCATTCCTCAGCTCTCCCGCCAGGAACCCAGCACAGGAGACTCCGTCAGCAGCGGCCGCCTTCTCCACTCTCCAGCCATGATTGTGTTCTGCCTGCTTCTCTCCCCCGACAGGGGCAGGTCCCGGCCAGCCCCGTGGGCCGCTGTCGCGCCTCCCTGCTCTGCGTGGAGTCTCTTCTCCTTTTCACCTCCCATCACCTTAAGCTCCTCTAAGTTCTCAGCTCCATCTTATCCACATTTTAAGCCACAGGTCTCTCTCGCTGTCTTCAATATATCTCCCAAGTATTGTCACTGTCTTCACCATCAGGGCTCTCAAAAGCTCACATTACCAGGTCCTTGCCCTCCCCTTTTGGTTGACAACAGAACTTGCTGCACGTGCCACTGAAAATGAGACGCGTTCGCGGAGCTGGAAGTGACGTTAGGCCACATGGAGCCCGCCCTCTCACTTTATAGGCAAGCAAACTGGAGGCCAGAGAGGTCTCCAGATTACACAGATGGCCACTTGACAGGTGGTTAGTTCTTCAAACAGTTGAGGGGGAAGAATCACCCGGCTGCTCTTGTCTGGCATTATTGGAATATTGAAACCCACGGTGCCTATTCATGAAGCAACCAAAAAGAGGAGGACTGGCTCCCACTGGTTGACTTGGTTGCCCCATGGGGGCTTACTGGGAGTGCAGTAACTATTTTAGATTTCGGAAATGAGAGAGAGTGATGGAAACCTTGAGGATGTGAGATTAAGCTGAAAGAATAATCCAATCAGTGGAAGGGACAGAAGCCCTTATTTGCTGCTGGATACATCTCAGTGACGCATTTCTGCTACATCTGTACACAACTCCCCCCAGCAAATTGCAACCCCCATTCAGTGGCCACTTGAAGTCCCTAGAGCTACCGATGACCCTAAGAAAACAAAAGCTTAGAGCCGTAGGCTGATGTTGAGGTTACCACAGGTAGGTCCCATGGCCGAGGCACAAAGCCAGAATTCGGGCTAAGATTTCCAAAACTTCCCTCTTTCCCCCTCCCCATCCCCACCCTCAAATACACTCTCAACCTCCTTGTTCTGTCCCGGGTGAAGAATCTAAACAGAAACAAAGACGAGAGGTCCATGAAGTGGGGGAAAGGACAGGAGATGAGGAGAGGAGAAAGGGACAGAAA
>NW_007728196.1:22829-24385 GCF_000696425.1 Galeopterus variegatus | reverse complement strand
AATTATTTGTTTCGATAATTATAAAGTAAATACTCCCTGAGGAAATATGCAAAATCTAAGTCGGGGATGAGGGGAAATTTGGAACCATTTCTCTTTAGCTATTTAGTGCAACCTTTGGAACAATTAAATTGTATTGCTTTTTGATGATAGTCACAGTCAGGGGATGTCTTTCTCAACAGACTAGCGTCCTCAGATTCAGCTCTCCTTCAGTGGTCGCCTTTCTGTGTGCCTGTGTCTTCATCCCCAGCAGGATGCCAGCTCCTAGAATGTGTCTCTGTGCGCTTCAAAGGCCCTGCTCTGGGGACTGTGTGTGCAGCTCAGTAAATCCTGCGTGGTTGTGAATTACCAGCTGGGCTGGCCAATTTTCTTCAAAACCAAGAGGATGACTTGACTTGGCAGCTTGTTCCTTGAACTTAATAAACGACAAGCCGAAGATGGATTTAAAACACAGATCCGGCTGTCCAAACATACTAAGGGGGAGCCAAATGTGCTGAGCCTGGCCCAGGAGAGCCCAGCAGTGTGGTCTGACGGCCACAAGTACCTGTCTGGCCTTGACTCATCCAGGCCTGGCCATGTACCCCTTGGAAAAGAGAAAGCAGGGCCCCACGCAGGGCTTGCGATTCAGACATGACTTTTCAATTGGATCGGTCACCTCAGTTTCCTGTATTGCTTCTCTGTGTGTGTGTCTTTCTCTTATCTGGGACGTGTAAAAGGAGAAAAAGGTATGGCAGGTCCTATGAGAATGCCCTGCACCCGCACCTCGACAGCACTTCTTAATTTGGGGAATGCCACAGTTTGTAATCCATTCCTTTCTCCTCTATTAAGATACAATTATACTTCAGGAAGCTCATTCAAAAAATGATAGCAGCCGTTCATACTTTAGCATGAGTGAGTTTACCAAACACTCTGCTTTTCCTTTTTCTCTTTTTTTTTAATTTTAAAAAAGAAATTATTTATTGAAAAAGCAATCATCTAAAATCACCTGTATATTCAGTGGCACTAAAGCTGGCAGATGTGTTAGAAAGTGTTATAAGGGGCCCACTTTTTGGCCTCGGCCAAGCCTTCCCCCAACTAATTTTTATGCATGGCTATTGATTAGCAAGTAAAGTACACACCAGGATTTCACGTGGCATAGAGCGCAGAACACAATAAAATGAAGTGAAGCCGAACATTAATTATATACGTGTGTTTAGTTAGTTATGCTTATAGCATGGGTATATATTAAATCAGAGAGGATTCATTCCTTAAAACGGATTTCTGTCCCTCCTACTTTATTTTTTTCTGTATGACGTTGAGTCACTTAAGGTCTTTACAGTGCAGTGTTTTCATCTAAAATGGAAAGACAAGTTGAGACTTCCTGTTCAGACGACAGAAGAGTTTCCTCCTTTTAATTCATTATGTTCCTCAATTGCATACTGTGTGGCTCCGTGATGGTCACTTTAGACCTCTGTTTCCTCAGTTTCCTCACAGGTGTGCTGAAATAAAAATTCCAAATAAGGGGCCGGCCCGGTGGCGCACTGCTGCAGTGCGCCGCTTGGGAGCGCGGCGGCGCTCCC
>NW_007728196.1:16360-22043 GCF_000696425.1 Galeopterus variegatus | reverse complement strand
AGCACCGAGGGTTGCGATCCCGTTGCCGGACACGAAAAAAGACAAAAAGGAAAAAAAAAATCCAAATAAGTTCATCAAAGCTAAAATTCATCTACTTTTCTCTGCTTTGCTAGTGCCTCAACCTGCCTTCAGCCGCCCGTTCCACAATCCATCCTGCGTTTCTTATTTCACTAGAAAAGAAGCAGATGAAAAGCATGAGCTTTGGGGAAAGAAGGACTAGAAAGAGATGTGACTTTCAGGGAGAGGAGTGGAGAAAAAAATAAAGCAAAGAGGTGAAGCTGAAGATACCAAAGGGAACATTTCCATCTTTATTATTTTTTCCCAATGTCTACGCTGTCCATCTCTCTCTCTGGTCTCACTTGCCCTCTTTGTGTGGCCATGCAGGGCATTGCCACATATGCCCATAGGCACACCAGTATTATTTCAACAATGCAGAGTATTAACTGATCCTTTAAAATCACTTCAACACTTGGCATTGAAACCATGAAAAATCTACTACATCTCCAGTCAAGTATCTTTCACGTATTCATTCAACAGATATTGATTTAACACTGTGCTAGGCCCCTGAGGATACAGAAATGGATGAAACAGATAAATTGTTTTTATCTGTATAGTGAAAACAGTTCTGCCCTTTGTCTGAATAGATGGACTGTGTTTTGGAAGAGAAAAGAAACATACCTGTTTAGCTTAGGATAACGGGACTGTGTGTGTGTGTGTGTGTGACATTAAAGGCACAAGGAAATCGGTGAGTCTTTTGGGGTTTTGCTATATCTATTCCTAATTATTTCAAATTTCAAGTTACCCTGCATGAATGTTGTAATTACTCATGTTGCAATTCAAGCCATTATCTCCTTTTTTCATATGGTCATAATGTTATAAATAGAAGATGAATTCCTGGAAAGCCATTTAATACCATAAAAACACCAAAAATTAATGACAGAAGAAAAATAGAGAACAAACATATGCTTTTATATGTAATTTATTAAGTATATAAAACCAAACACTTTAAGGCAATCTTTGGGGGATTTTTTTGCAAAGGATGTACTGAGAATTTTTTAAATGAGCCCATTAAAATCCAGGCTGATGGTGGCTTCTACCAGCAGCCTCCACTGCAGCAGGCCCTTGACGTTATAGAAAACTGAAGTGGCATCCTTGTCCAGCATCTTTCTTGCTGACTGAACGTGTATGAGTTGAAATTCCTTGAATGGAGGCGGCTGAAGAATTCTTCTTTCCTTGCTCATGAGGCAAATGGGAGTCAATGTACCATGAGTCAAGCACTGTTTGTTCTGGTACGTGCAGATAAAATCCTAAATGCCCCCACCCAGGAAATGGCTGCGTTATTTGCGAGACTCAGTTCAAAATGAAGATGACAGGACTCTGTTAAGAAATAATTGAGAATTTCACGAAGGCAGTAGCAGAGCCCTGAGCCACACACAGGCTCTTCTGAGCACAGGGCTCTGGGTGCATGAGGTCTGCCTGCCCACGATGCCAGCCCCGCGCCCACCCGCACAGACAGACAGCTTGCAGAGACATCAGCCGCATTCTCCTCCTTACCCCACACCCTGGGCTCTACAGCACTTCTGCTCTGCTTTGGGCTCCGGCTCAGTCTTCCTGGTCCCAGTGTATTCTTCTCCTGTCTTGAGCAAGCTCTCTCTCTCTCTCTCTCTCTCTCTCTCTCTCTCTCTGTCTCTCTCTCTCGCTCAGCTTCCCTTTCTTCCTAACGCCAGCATCTTGACACTTCGAGATATGGCCCATCCAATCTCTGGATTCAAATCCACGGCCTGTTCCAAGATCAGTTCTAATCTCACATACGTAAATGTCTTTCAAAATTTCCTGTTATCTCCAGGCATTACTCTTCTCGGTGCCAAAATGGATCATAACTACCAAGACCTCATGTATCCTGCAGGTGTGACGAATGGGCACATGGAAGGTGGCTGTGCAGGAATAATCTGGGCCCACTCACGGGGCCAAGAAGAGTCAAAAAGGAGACGATGTCCCCAACCCTGCCCTCGGCTCCACCTCTTTGCTACTGTCCCTTTTATTTTTTTGTTCTGTTTCTCAATTCCCCACATTTCCAACCCCACGTCGTTTCTCCAGTCTTGTTCTTCCAAGTGTCTGCAGAAGCTCTTGCTGGGGCTATCTTGGACCCACACCTAGGCCAGGAATCCAGGGATGGAGAGGCACCATTGGGCCGGGAGCGAATGTTTCCCTGCAGCGCCACATGCGAGGGCTGCGACTCCCTGCAGCACGCTACCCAAAAAGAGGAGACATTAGTCACATCTCTGATTGCCCCGGGTAAACTGCTTTCAGATGGTTCTTGTCCAGCAGCGGAACCCGATGACTCACGAAAGTTTTCAGTCATGGACCCTTTCTTCAGAGATCAGTGAAATGACTCACACCTCTATTTACCAGATTTTGCTGGGAATGTTAGGTGAAGTCCTTTCCTCTGGGAACAGGCAGTTTTCGGTGTTTCTAGGCAGAGGAGGTGGCCGTGGGAGCAGCACATGCTGATGGGCCACTCTGTTGTCAGGCGTGCTCAGCTGGCGGCAGCAGGGCCCTTCTGCAGGAGGCGAGTCAGCGCTGACAAGTCATATTCGACATCGGTACTGTTTTACTAATCCTAGTCCCCAGAGGGGAGGCTGAACAAATGTTTCAAGTTGTGAATATTTAGAAGAGAGACTGGGAGTAAGAAAGTATTATGGGGGCATTGGTAAGAGGCTCAGTATCTGAGTCTTGGGAACTGCAATCACTGATTGTTCCCGATGAGGCTACTAAGGTTATCTGCAGTCAACGGGAAAGGAGCGGAGGGTGAATCAACCAGGCACTGCCACGACTTCAGGCTCAGGCAAGCGGGGCAAGCAACCAGCAGGCAGCAAGGGACTTTGCACCAGAGGCTGGCAGGCGCCACTGGCACTAGTACCTGCCGGAGTTCAGGAGCCTTCTCTTCCTCCTCTGCCATAGGACAAACGTCTCCCCTAAATGTCAGATGCCATCTCAGGGAAAGATGCAAAGTTAGTCAAGAGACTGAGCAATTGTAGAAGAGAAGAAAAGCACTACCTGAAGAAGCCGTTGAAATTAGCAGGTGGACTAAGTTTTAACCCAGATCAGACATTTCATAAAATGTTCCCAGTAGCCATTGGGTAGGGGCATGGGAAAATGATCAGGTTATTTATAGACCAAAATCGTTTCATTTTTGTCTACACATCAAATGGTGCCATGCATGACATAGAAACCCTGCTACACAGTCGGTTATTTAGTACTTGTTATGTGCCAGGTACCATACTAGATGTGGGGGACAGAGTCTGGTTCGAGAGAGGCAGCTAGATAAAACAATGACTGTAGCACTGTTGGGTTGTGCTTTAAATGTGTCCCCCAAACTTCATGTGTTGACTGAAGCTGGGGCCTTTGGGAGGTAATTAGGATTAACTAAGGTCGTCAGGGTGGGGCCTGCATGATGGGACTGGCGACTTTATAAGAAGAGGAAGAGAGGCCAGAGCTTGCCCTTTTGCCATGTGATGTCCTGCCCCACCTCAGGACTCTGCAGAGTCCCCACCGGCAAGAAGGCCCTCAAACACGGCCCTCAACCTTGGCCTTCCTAGCCTCTAGAACTGTAGGAAATAAATTAATTTTCTTTATAAATTACCCAGTCTCAGGTATTCATGCATAGCAACAGAAAATGGACCGAGACAGTAGGTATGATGGGGGATCACCTCAGATGCCCAGGGGCCCAGAGGAGGGACATTTAATGCAGAATAAAGACTCAGAGAAGGCGTCCTAGGAGTTGAGACTTGCTGAATTTGGAAGGGCAAGTAGGGGTTAACTAGCATTGAGGTTCTAGATGAAGAAAAGGGGGAAGCTCTTTCCAGGCCAGAAGGGTAGTGGAGAGACGCAGAGGTGAGAAAGGCCACGACTGGGTCCGAGGAGGGAGAGGTCTGTAGCTGGGTGTGAGCAGGGCCAAGCTGCGGCTGCAGAGGTACAAGGGGCCTGTCGGGGAGGGGCCTGTGAGCTGAGCGAAGGCATTCGAATTTTGTCCTGAAAGCTATAAAGAATCACTGAAAGATTCTAACTAAGGATAGGATGGAACCAGTGTCTCACTGGAAGAAGCTAATCTGGGTGGCAGGGTGGAGGATGGGAGGGGAGGGTGGGGACGGAGGGAGACAGCCCAGGGAAGTGGCGATGGCCATAGCCGGGTGAGAAATGATGGGGCCTGAACCAAGCTGGTGGCTTTGCCAGGGAAGAGGGGGATTCAGATTTGAGTCTCATTTGCCAGACAGAATCTAAAGGATTTTATAACCAGTTATATGAGGGAGGCAAAGCAGAGGGACTTCCAGAGTTCTGGCTGGATTGTGGTGCTGGAGTGGGCGCCTTGTCGTAAGGGGAATGTGAGGGCAACAGCGTTTGGGGGGAAGGAAGGTGGTGAGGTGGGTTTGGGACATGACTGACGATGCGGCACCTCACATCCAGTATTGCGGAATGTCTCTGAAAAGGAAAACCAGGGCTGGGGCTGTCGCTTTGGCAGGTACTGGTAATCTTAGTAAGAGCAGGTTCAGTGTGGTGCGGGGGATAAAATCCAATTCTCTTTTCAAAAAATTCAACTTAATTTAAAGATTTTTATTTTTATTTATTTTATTTTTTTATTTTAAAAAATTTTTATTGAGGGTCGGCCCGGTGGCACACTGGAGAATGCGCTGCTTGGGAGCATGGCGGTGCTTCCACCGAGGGTACGGATCCCATGTGGAGACCGGTTCCCGCTCACTGGCTGAGCGCGGTGCGGGCGCAACACCGAGGGTTGCGATCCCGTTACCGGTCAGTAAAAAAGACAAAAAGGAAAAAAAAATGTTTATTGAATCATAATTGATTATACATATTTTGGGGGTTCAATGTTGACATGTTGATCAAATCAATATTACAAGTATATATATTGTTACAAATTGTACTTATAATTTATGCCCCTTGTCCAATCTCTCCCTATCCCCGCCCCCGCACTGATAACCCTAGATTTCTTCTCTCCTTCTGAAAGACTAATGGTTACTCTGTTGATTTGTTGCCTAGATGATCTGTCCAGTGCTGAGAGGTGTGATCAGGTCCCCCAATATTATCATAGAGCAGCTGCTTCATCTGTCTCTCTGGAATGGGCTTTGTGGAGAGAGACATCCTCTTCCTTTCCTTGGTCTCTGCTGGTGGCTCTCCTTGTGTCAGTGCACTTCAGTGGCTGGTGGGCCATCTGCATGTGGTAGTTATTGTGGTGGCTGTGGTGGGCCACCCACACGGAGGTGATGTTTTTGGCATGCTCCTTCGTGCTGGCAGTGTGCCTGGTTGTTGGAGGCAGGTCTGGTCCCCAGTTCGATTCCTCAGGTCCCCAGGCAGGCCCCGAGGTATTGGTAGTGTGCCTGGGCCAGAACTAATTTTTTGTCCTTTGCTTACTTCTAAAATGGGGGAACTTCCTGTGGGGACCAGCACTTGAGCCCTGTGGTTGAGCTAAATTGCTGCTTTGCTGCTGCTTCCCTAGGGAAGACTTTTTGTGCAGCTCAGGGTTTAATGGTTGATCTTATAGGTACTTCCGGCTCTCCAGAGACCCAGTGCACATGGGTTGTGTAAAAACTCTGATCTGGGCCTGAGTCTTTTCATCAAACTGCACCCCATACAGTTCTATATTCCTGACCAGTCTCCTCTGAGTGGTCCT
>NW_007728196.1:15130-15895 GCF_000696425.1 Galeopterus variegatus | reverse complement strand
CAGAACTAATTTTTTGTCCTTTGCTTACTTCTAAAATGGGGGAACTTCCTGTGGGGACCAGCACTTGAGCCCTGTGGTTGAGCTAAATTGCTGCTTTGCTGCTGCTTCCCTAGGGAAGACTTTTTGTGCAGCTCAGGGTTTAATGGTTGATCTTATAGGTACTTCCGGCTCTCCAGAGACCCAGTGCACATGGGTTGTGTAAAAACTCTGATCTGGGCCTGAGTCTTTTCATCAAACTGCACCCCATACAGTTCTATATTCCTGACCAGTCTCCTCTGAGTGGTCCTGCACTGATTGGGGGCAGATCAGCTGTCCCTGCTGTGTCCCAGTGTTCCCCTGGTGGGCCTGTCTCCCCCACCACCCATGCTGCAAACACTTCCCATGGGACAGGCTGTGCTCCAGTCCCTTGCGGTGACTCACTGGCTTCTGAGTGGCTCCTTTTTTTGTTGTTGTGGCTCCTCAGTCCTATGTGGGTCCATGGGATCCCTATCAGTGGTCTTGCTAGCCTGGGGGCCATCAAGGCCTTCTTCTCCCCTGCCACCTCCAAGCAACTTCATCCAAAGGGCACAGCTGCAGCTTTTGCTGGCTCCTGCTCCATGCACTCAGCAGCTCCAGCTTTAAAGCAGTCATGACCCAAAACGCTCCAAGCAGTTCTTTCTTTCTTTCTTTCTCTAATTGTGGCTTCTCCCACCTTCATGTACTCTGTAGGTCTCCCCTCCTCTTCCCTTGAGCTCTAGTGGCCCCATCTTGGCTGTTGCTGCTTTT
>NW_007728196.1:1850-14116 GCF_000696425.1 Galeopterus variegatus | reverse complement strand
GTAGGTCTCCCCTCCTCTTCCCTTGAGCTCTAGTGGCCCCATCTTGGCTGTTGCTGCTTTTTTATAGTTGTAAATTGGTTGATTTGTGGGAGAGAGTCATGCTGGGGACCATCTATTCTGCCATCTTGACTGGAAGCCTAAAATCCAATTTTCAGTGAATAAGAAAGTGAAGCTATTTTTTTCTGGTGAATGCTATTCCTCCTGGTACATGCTTGTCTTGGTGAAAGTCCATTTGGAAACTGGTGGACACTGACTCCTGCCTCTTTTTCATACCATGCATTTGGCCAGTTCCTGAATCCTGTTGTTCTGTTCCCTTAAGGTCTCTTGATTCTGTTTCCTTTTCTCCACACAACCTCCCACTTGAATCCAGTCTTTCCAAGATTTGCTGCCTCAACTTGAACAGAACTGAAAAATCCCTTAAAAACACAGATCAAATCACTAGGTGGCCCTGCATAACCTTCAGGATAGAGTTTGGACTCCTTGGTATGACATATAAAGCCCTTTGTGACTGGATCCCTGAGTTCCTCTGTAGCCTCCACCCCTCCATGCCCCCAGCCCACTGCTCCCCAAAACCTCTCTGCTTTGCTCTGATCAAGACCATGTGACTCCCTCTCTCACTCCAGCTCCCTCTTAGCACCCTGGGCTTGTCTCTAGTTAACACTTACCTCTCAATCATTGTCGTCACCTGCTAGTCTTCTTTCTCCCCACCCCCCTCAGCCCCTTGACAATAGGAACCATGTCACATCCATCTTTTATACCCATGGCAGCTAGTAGAGTAGCTGACATAAGTGTACAAACTCAATGAATGTATGTTGAATAAATGGATGAAAAAGGTATTGATTCTCCAAGAGCTCACTTGTGAAAGGGTGTATGATTGGAAGCAGTGTCGAACGGGTGGGAGCTGGGAGGCACAGGAGGCAGGAGACCTGGTGGGGAGGGACCAGTTCCACTGAGCCAGCCAGGGAGGAGACAAAGTGGGCTGAGAAGCAGAAAAGTCCCTAGATACTCAAAACAAAAGGGGCAGGGGTTTTGCACCTGACGGCCTTCATCTGCTCAGTGAGGAGGAGGTGAGGTCTGAGAGTGAGTGGGGATGGGCCAGGGCAGGGGTGAGAGGAGACAAGAGAACGTTTGGAGGAACCATGAGGAAGGCTGGGCTAGGTCATGCTGTGGTAGCAATCAAGCCCAAACCCCAGGCACAACACAACACACGATGATTTCTCACTCTGAACTTACAAGTCCAATGCGGGTGGGCATCAACAATCTCGTTGACAATCTCAAATCCTCATAATTCCTCAAAGAACCAGGCAGGCTTCATAATTTTCAGGTCCGGTGTGAAATGAAAAGGCAGGGCTCCAGCCTGGGCTGGGATGCCAATTTCCCCTTCCCACGGGCTCCAATGTCCCCGCCACAGCTGATGGCTGGCCCCCGAGGGGTGGCAGCCTCCACCCTGGGATGCACTTAGTACCCAGATCAGGGTGGGCAAGAGGCCCCCTCTGAGTTGCCCACCAAGTGTGCAGGGGGCTGACAGCCACTGCCTCACTCTGCCCTGAGATGCTGTAAGGCACATGTCCAACAGCTATGGTTTAGATGTTTTTGTCCCCTCCAAAGTTTAAGTGTTGGAAACTTAATCCCCATTGTAATGGTGTTGGGAGGTGGGGCCTTTTGGAGAAGTGTGTAGGTCATGAGGCTCTGCCCTCATAAATGAATTAATGCCACCTTCTGCCACATGAGGACACAAAAGAAGGCCCTTGCCAGATGATGTTGCCTTGATCTTGGACTTCCCAGCCTCCAGAACTGTGACAGAACAAATTTCTGTCCTTTATAAATTACCCAGTCTCAGGTATTCTTCCAGGAGTGGAGGGCGATGGTGGAAGATGGGCTTCCCCCTTTCACTGTGACCTAGTCACCTCCCCAGATGGAGAGCAGGAGCCATAGTAGGGCAGGGGCAGGGAGGGGGAATTGGGCAGGGCCAGAGGCCACGGGACAGGAACCGATGGCCAAACACATGACCTGGGATTCAGGGAGAAAGCAAGAGGCAGGGCTACACATGAGCAGAGACTCCAAGTCCCTGGCTGTTTTAGTCTGTTTTGTGTTGCTATAACAGAATACCTGAAACTGGGTAATTTATAAAGAGAAGAGAGGTTTATTTGGCTTATGATTCTGGGACAGCTGCATCTGACGCAGGCCTCAAGCTGCTTCTACTCATGACGGAAAAGTGGCAGGCAGCCGGTGGGTACAAGCAGATCTCATGGTGAGAGGAAGCAAGAGAGAGAGGGGGGAGGTGCCAGGGTCCTTTAAACAACCAGCTCTCACAGGAACTAATAGAGTGAGAACTCACTCATTTATCCCCTCTCCCCCGAGGGGATCATTATACCATTCATGAGGGATCCGCCCCCATGTCTCAATCAGCTTCCAACACTGCCACATTGGAGATCAAATTTCCACATGAGTTTCGGAGGGGACAACACATCCAAACTCCATCATTCCGCCCCTGGCCCTCAAAACTCATGTCACTCTCATACAAAATACAATCGTTCCATCCCAGCAGCCCCAAAAGTCTTAGCTTGTTCCAGCACCAACTTAAAAGCCCAAAGTCGGACTGGCCCAGTGGTGCACTGCTACAGTGCGCCGCTTGGGAAGCGCGGCGGCACTCCCGCCCGAGGGTTCGGATCCCACATACAGACCGGTTCCCGCTCACTGGCTGAGCGAGGCGCGGGAGCAACACCGAGGGTTGCGATCCCGTTGCCGGTCCCGGTCCGGTACGGGGGCGACACTGAGGGTTGCAATCTGTTGCCGGACACGGAAAAAGACAAAAAGACAAAAAAAAAAAAAAAAAAGAAGTAGCCATGCAGTGTCCTTAATGCTTTGTTTCTTAGAAATTTCTTCCACCAGGTACACCGGTTCACAACTCCTAAGTTCCAACTTCCACAAAGTCCAGGGGCATGGACACAATGCAGCCAGGTTCCTTGCTACAGTATAGCAAGGGTGATCTTTTGTCCAATTCCCAATAAGTGCCTCATTTCTATCTGAGACCTCATCATCCGCATGGCCTTTACCATCCACATTTCTATCACATTCTGCTCGCCACCACAGAAGTCTCTAACACATTCCAAACTTTCCCTTGTCTTTTTCTCTTCTTCTGCGTCCTCCAAACTCCTCCAAACTTTACCCATTACCCAGTTCCAAAGCTGCATCCACATTTTCAGGTATCTGTATAGCCAACACCCCACTCAGCAGTACCAATTTTCTGTTTTAGTCCATTTTGTGTTGCTATGACAGAAATGCCCAAGACTGGGTAATTTATAAGGAAAAGAGGTTTATTTGGCTTACGATTCTGGGACAGCTGCATCTGGCACGGGCCTCAGGCTGCTTCTACTCATGGTGGAAAAGTGGCAGGGAGCCAGTGGATACAAGCAGATCACATGGTGAGAGGAAGTGAGAGAGAGAGAGAGAGAGAGAGAGAGAGAGAGAGGAGGTACCCCCCTCCCCCAGGGAGAGCATTAATCCATTCATGAGGGATCCGCCCCCATGACTCAATCAGTTTCCAACACTGCCACATTGGGGATCAAATTTCCACACGAGTTTCAGAGGGGACAACACATCCAAACTCCATCACCAGCATGCTCCATTGTCCCATTACACTGCACTTACAGAACACAGGTTTGAAAATAAAATCCTTAAGAATTTCGAGGCAGTGACTCCAGAGCCTTAAACCGTGACCTCCTGAGTACACATCCTGTGCAACTGCACCGGCCGCACATGGCATGATGCCAGCCCTGTGCCTTCCCTCCCTCCTTAAAATCCTGGAGTGGCTCACATTCTATTTTGTTTTGGTTGGGTTTGGTTTTTGTTTTGATTTTTTTAGGAATAAAAATCCAAATGCTCTAACCTGGCCCTCACCTTTACACCTTCTGTTGTACTGTTCTCATTGCCTGGACAGGCTTAAGCCCCCACCACGGCCCTCAGCCTAGGTCTTGTTCATCACTGAGGTCTCGGTTTCAACGCCACTTTCTTAGGGAAACATTCCATGACCCCACAGCATGAAGATCAAATGCAGAAGGAACTTCCCGTGGACAGGCGGGTCACGCACATCAAAAAAGAGGATTGAACTAAGCACACGGCTTGACTACAGCCTTTCCACAAGAACGGCTGGGGTTGCCCCTGAGACTGATGTAGGACCTGGGGTAGAAGCCCGTGTGATCAAGCTGTTATTAGCATGTTCCTCTCCCTGCGACTGCACTTGCCACGTGGGGTAGTAATGCCTGTGGTCTGCATCTGTTTACTTGCCCTACGGAGGCTGAGATTTCATCCTCATTACCTAGGCACGTGCTAAGTGCTCAGTGAATATTTGTCGGCTAAATCAATGAATGAAAGTTTTGTAGTTGTATGCTCATGTTATTGTAGCAGCCTAAGACTGCATCCAAATACCAGAGTTTCCTCAAATAATAAAATTATTCTCTAAAGCAGAGGACGCTCATGGAGCTCCCCAGGGACTCCTAGGGATTGCATGGATTGGCTTGGGGTGGAAGGACTATAAATCTCAGAGACTGAATGCAAAATTTTGGGAGTACATGCAGTTTGGAGAGGTAGATGATCAATAGTTTTTAATATTCTCAAAGGTATCTTGATCCATCAAAGCTAATGAATCTTTGCTCTGAAACAGTGGTTCTTAAAGTGTGTCCCCAGAGGATTAGCATCAGCATCATTAGGACACTTTATTAGAAATCCAAATTCTCAGGCCCTACTTCAGCCCCATTAAACGAGAACCTCTGGATGGGGGCCCAGCGGTCCGTGAAGAAGTCTTCCAGTCTTCTGTTGTTGTACACTCCAGTCCGAGGACCACTGGAGAATTAGGAGACTTACGTGAGGTGTGGGCCCCTGGCACGATGGATAACGTGTCTGACAACAATCAGAAGAAATAGACTTATGTTTTCAAATCCATAGAGGTAAAAAGTGGGGATAAACTATAAAAGGCACAGAAAGAGAGATAGAGAGAGAAGGCAAGACAAAGCACGGCAAATAGCAAACAAAAATACAGTAGTAGAAATAAGTCCAAATATGTGAGTAACTAAAACATACGAACACACTGAAGTCACCAATTAGACGAGAGAGAGGCCTGGGTTGGTTAAAAAAAATGGGCCCAATCCTCACGTTATGCATGGTAAATATATTATTTTTCTTTGTCAGTTATACCTCAACCAAGCTGGGGGGAAAGAAAGAAAATTAACGAAACACAACAGGCAGATCTAGGAAGTTACTAAGCGCTCTCATGACATCATCTTGTGGCTTGCAGAGTTTTACAGCTCTGCAGGTGGCAGCCCGTGGGGAGCAGAGCGGGAGGAAGTGGTTCTTAAAGCGTGTTCTCTCCCCTCAGTGATGAGCTCGTTCACCGAACCTGCAACTGGTCGTGGTTGTGACGCGTGTGCATGATCATCTGTTGTCCTTAGGCCCGCAAGTTAGTACGTACTGTGCCATAAAATGAATTCTCTTTTTTTTTTTCCTATTTGTCTTTTTTCGTGACCAGCAACGGATCGCAACCCTCAGTGTCGCGCCCGTACCGGACCAGGACCGGCATCGGGATTGCAACCCTCGGTGTTGCGCCCGCACCTCGCTCAGCCAGTGAGCGGCTGGTCTGTATGTGGGATCCGAACCCTCGGCGGGAGCGCCACCGCGCCCCCAAGCGGCGCACTGTAGCAGTGCACCACCAGGCCGGCGCATGAATTCTTTTTAATGAATGATTATGTATGATTATCAGAGGCATCTGGTTTACCCTAGTAGAATTTTATATGGTGCCAAGTTTAGTAAGTCTTTTTTTCTCTTTCTTCCTTCCCTCCATTTCTTTCTTTCTTCTCTTCTTCCTTCCTTCCTTCCTTCCTTCCTTCCTTCCTTCCTTCCTTCCTTCCTTCCTTCCTTCCTTCCTCCCTTCCTTCTGTCCGTCCGTCCATCCATCCGTCCTTCCTCTCCCTTTCTTGCTTTCTGATAGCTTCAGCCTCAAGAAGCAAAGGGATTGGGCAAAGGTCAAGAGGCCACTTGCTGAGGAGCACAAGAGCTGCAGCAGGATCTGCACAGTGAGAGTGGGTGGGGAAAGCCCCCCAGGGGGCCCAGGGGAAGTCAGCGAAGGTGCGAGCTGTCTGCAGAAGGGAAGAGAGCGGTCAGGTAGGGCTGGAAGGAGGGACTCAGCAGGTAGAGACTGCAGCGACAAGGAAAAGAAAATCATGTGTCTGACCTAACAGCAGAGGAGGGAACACCCCCAAGAGACTTTGAGGTTCCATCTCTTCACTGAGCTGAAACAAGCTGGGGTTTCTTCAGCAGCTCCCATGACATGGGGACAATGGGAGATCTGACACACGGGGAGGGCCTCGCTTAAAGTTTAAAATGAGGAGGAGCCGCTCGGTGGAGAGGCCCAGCTCTTTGAAGTCTGACATCAGAGTTCACACTGGAGTGACACTGGGCGATTGATTTCCTTGAGATTCAATTCCCTTGTCTTTGAAATAAGGATTAACAGCACTGTTAGGAAGACG
The DNA here is from genome assembly GCF_000696425.1 of Galeopterus variegatus. Classification (NCBI taxonomy): domain Eukaryota; kingdom Metazoa; phylum Chordata; class Mammalia; order Dermoptera; family Cynocephalidae; genus Galeopterus; species Galeopterus variegatus. The sequence continues at coordinate 7,595 of NW_007728196.1, read as the reverse complement.
ACATAACGAAGCACAGGAAAAGCCCGCAGTGCAGTAGACAGTCCATCAGCACTGGTTCCCTTGGCTATGTGGGGTCCCTCTTTCCCCAATGTACAGCAATATGGATTAAAATTCATTGTGTGCTTCTAGCTCTCCAGCAAGTGTTTTTAGTGCAGCACTAACTATTAAATTTTGCTAGAAAATAAAGCATCTCCTTACATTGCAGCTGTCTAGATAACCTACTTAACCGCATCTAAATCTAGAAATTCAGAAATGTTTGAATGTGTCTCTCCCTCTGTAACATCCTGGGATGTCCCCACTCTGTTTTCTCACCCACTTTCCTTTACGTGGTTTAGATAGTCTCTCAACATTTGTGTTTGCAAAGACCTGTCCCTAAGCCTGAAATTTCTTCCAAGTTCTAGTGGCACAGATCCAAGCAGCCTGAGGACTGCATCCTCTTGCAGGGCCCACCCTTACCTCACAGGAATATGTAGGCAAGGCCACAAGATGCCACATCCTGAGTGGGGACCCACGGTCTTCAGCTAAGTCAGAAACAGTTCAGCCCTCAAGGGACTCTCCATCCAAGGGGCCAGACAGATTATGCAATGTCCCTGTGGTACGGGATGTGCTTGAGATGGGGACTTGGAGGTGGGGCGGGCCAGCGGCTGCTCAGACCTGAAAGAAAAGCAACAGAGGAACAAGACAAAATACCACCCCAACCGTCGAGGTCCCCAGCCACATCAGAGGGCTGCTGGGCACTGTGGGGTCGCAAGTCCACCAGGAATTCCCAGCCAGCACTGTCTGCCCTGCAGGCAGAGAGCAAAGCCACCATAGGCACTGCAGCAGGAAGGCTGAGCCGGAGAGGGAATCGTCCCACCAGGGCAGGGCTGCGCCTCCAGGACCTGGCCCTCATGACATGCGGTAATACTTGCTGGGGAATACTGTTCCCACTTACTTGCCTGGTAACAGAAAGACCTGGACTGAGGGGGAGAATCTGTGGGCTGACATTCTCCAAGAATTCCACATCCACACGGACGTGGTGAAGCCAGCACTGAGGGTTAAGTAAACGTCATGATCTGGCTGTGGGGTGGGAAAAGCTGTCCCACGTGCGGGTGTGCCCCGCAGGCTGCCTGGAGGACAGGGCGACCCAGCAAGATTGCAGAAGCCGAACCACTGAGCAGAATGAACACATCTTTGAACGATCAGATGGGACACCTCGGCAGTTTTCAAAAACCGACGCCCCTTTTTTTTTCTGCGTCCGCTTGGAAATCACCGTTCTTGTGGCCACTGGACAACATGATGCGGCAAAGAAAACACGGCCTTGGGGTCAGACACACTCAGGTTCAGTCCCAGGCCTGAAGCCCGTAGTAGCTGGTGACTTGGGCAAGTCACTTATCCTCCCTGGCCTCAATGTCCTAATCTGTAAACTGGGGAGGAGGGGCATGGCGGACACTGGATTAGAACTAATGTATGAAAAGTGAGGTGTCTGGTACATGTTCAATATTCAACAAATGGTCGTGGCGGTGGCTGTGGCTGCCCCTGAGCGAGGGCTGCCCTCTCCCTCTTCTTGCGCTGTGTCGGGTCACTAGACAGACCATCCTTTGTAACCCCTCTTCTCTCTGCTCCTCTCCCTTCCTTCCCTATCAGGCCCATTGGTGGCTGTGGCTGCCCTCTCCCTCTTCTTGCGCTGTGTCGGGTCACTAGACCATCCTTTGTAACCCCTCTTCTCTCTGCTCCTCTCCCTTCCTTCCCTATCAGGCCCATCCTCACGAGTGACAAAGCACAGCAGTGGCAGCTGTGGGTGTCCCCACTCCAGTCCTTTTGCCCAGAGAAGACGCCTCCTCCTCGGCAGAGTTGGCCCTTCTTGCACCAGCTGAACGGGGCCTCTTCCTCTCCTGGACTCCTACCACGTGTCCCCACTCCAGTCCTCTTGCCCAGAGAAGACGCCTCCTCCTTGGCAGAGTTGGCCCTTCTTGCACCAGCTGAACGGGGCCTCTTCCATTCCTGGACTCCTACCACATATGGTTTACCCATTCCTCCATGACACTTGCCACGTTTTGCCTGGCATGGTGGTGACCGAGTGCCTGTCACTGACTGAGCTGAATCAGGAGCCATTCCGACCTGGGCTCCCACTCAGCACCCAGCAGGTTGCCCTGTGTATGTGCTCATTACATATTGAATATGAAGAAATTTAGGAAATGCCACCCAAAGTATGCTGCTTTGGTATGCTGATTTCATCGAACCTAGGACACTTGGAGAAGAGCAAATGTGGGGAGGAGCTTCCTCTGAACTTCCCTTATCTGCCTAAAGACAGCTCCTCCAAAAGGATCTCAGTTATCATGAATCCCTCCCCGGGAATCCCATCAACCAGGGAAGATGAATTCACATCACGGGAGAGGAGACTGGAGGTCCCCTCCACACCCAGACAGATCTGGCACAGGCCGTCACCTGATCTTCTGAGGACTCATCCATTTTTACCAAAACCTATTTACTCATCTCTAAGTTGCCTACATATCCCCCCCCTCCCCTATGAGGAGGCTATACACACTTCTAGGGCTCACTGGGGTTTTGTTTGCTGCTTGGTGGCTGGGATTGAAGAGATTGGCAGGGATTGAAGGTGTTATCAGCACCACGCTCTAACCAATTGAGCTGACTGGCCAGCCCTTGCTGGGTTTTTGAATGCTCACTTTTCTTGATGCCCGTGATGCCCCCGTGCACATAATAAGTGTGTATATCTGCCCGTGGCCAGTTTATTTCACAGACTCAATTATCAAACTCTCAGAGGGCAGAGGGAAGGTTTTCCCTCTCCTACAAGTGTAATTACAAGAATAGTCAGCACATACCGAATGTGTTCACAAATGCATGAAAGCACTTTCTCCCTGCACATACTAACCCACCAAGAGGTGGGTGAATAAAGGTTATCTGAGCCAATTTCATACAGACTGTATCCTCAGACAGCACCAATTGTCCCAGTCGCTCTTCTAAGCCGGTCACCAAAACCATATATTGTGATCTTTAGTTTTCTGGGATTTGCAATATAAAAAGGAACCTGATGCCACGTTCCAGAGCTATTACAAGTCAAATTCCAATACTACAAACTCTAAAAGATCATAAAATACATCATAGCAAAGATTATTTCCAATAAGAATCTGGCTGGCTAAGGTTTTAAATCTCTTGGTTTGTCAGATGCTGTTAATCTGACTTCACTTGTGGCATTGCTAGCAAACGTTGAAAATCCTAAGCATGTTGTTGGCAGGGCAGATGGATGGAATTGTTGGGAAAGCCATAAGGTGGAAAACATTAGTTAGAGATTAAAAAAAAAGTACAAAGAAAATGAAGAAAGGATAGGCAAGTGGGGAACTCAGTGAGGTTTGGGTGGAATGGTGCTTTATCCTGTGCCTGAGATCTTCCTCCTCCTGGCGTCTTTCTCTACAGAGGCCTTGACAGACCCTAAGGGTGACAGAGTGATCTGAGAAACTTAGGAAGTGGGCAGGCTGGTTGGAGAAATATCTGTGTGCTACCCCCTTTTGACGTTATTCTAAAGAACTTCTAAAGAAAAGTTCTAAAGAAAGATTAACAGCAGAGAAGAGTTTTCCTTTCCTCTCAGTCTCTACTAATCCTAATCTCTGCTAATCTCAATCTCTATTAATGATTCCCTTCCTCCCAATCTCAACTGTTGGCACATAGTAGTTGCTCAATAAAATACTTTCAACCTGATTAAAGTGTATGATTGTGGCTTCAGTGCAATTCTTGCCACATTAATTTGTGTTTCATACATTTGAAAGTAAGATGAGTTTTACTTTCAAGATTGTGACGTGACATAATGCAAGGGTCAGCCCTGTAGGATCAGAAGTGATTATGTCAGTGACCGGATAAACAGCTTTATAATGGAGGAGTACTGACAGGTCACTGTGGGTCTCTTTCAGATGTTCTGCTTTGTGTTTGCTAAAAGAGAAATATGAGCAGACAAAACATTGCTCGTTTTGCCTAAAAAAAGAAAAGAAAAGTAAAAGGCCATCATGCCCCAGGGCACAAGTAACAGACAATAAAATAGCAAATACCAGTGAATTGTTGGGAATTGGGCTTTTGCTAGGGCATGATGGAAAACACATTTACACCTAAGAAATGGGAGCAGATGGGCTAGATTCTATGGGAAATGGCAAGCAAGAGGATAAAATGGACCATAGACAGTGAATCACTTTCATGATTAAGAAAATGTAGATTAATTATAAAGGCTTTCTTTCTGAAGTTCACTTAAAGCTTTATAGGCACACACAGAGAAAAATCCTACAGCATGCCTAACCAGTGGTTATGTGCCAGCTATGTTAACTGAATAGTTAGGGTGGGGGATTTAGGTGGGAATATATGGTACATATTAAACTTCAGCCTCTATCAAAACACACACTCATTAAAAATTTTCATATTGAGTACTTATGCTACAGCATGTTTATGAAACTCCAACAATTTTGTTAAATGCTTCATGAAGGGGACCTTATTTAGCAAAAGATGCTGCCCTTGTGGTGTTTTCATGCAGCTGAGAAATTCCAGGGTTCCTTGGCATACAAGGTTCTATCATGCTGAGGCTTTTGAAGCCACCAGGTTTTTTGCTACAGAAAAGCCACTGCTGAGCACCTGGGGAGTCCCTGGGACATCAGTTAAGAGCCCCAGGGGACAGTAGAAAATCAGAATCCGACCCAGTGTGATAATCACTCTGGGGGCCTTTGCTGTTTATTTTCTCACATTCCTCCTGCCCGCCACCTCATAACTCATCTTTGTCCCCTTCTCTGACACTCTTGACGCAAAGCAGAACCAGCAGAAATGAATAGAAGGTTGCAAATGAGCCAGCTTGAGTGGTTTGGGAATCAGCCCTCGGCTGGACTGAAAGGTCAAAGCAGCAGCAGCCTATATTTAGCCCAGAGGTGCAACAGCTGAGAGGGATCTGATAACAGTCCCAAGAGCTCAAAGCAGACAGGGGAGCAGTTGGTCACAGGCAAGGGAATGAGAGGTGTGGCTTTACATGCCAAGAGCACTTAGACTGGACCAAGGAAAGGCTCTCCAATCTTCTGGAAGTCTTTGACAAAAGATGGGTGACAGGTTCTGGTAATTGTGCTACACTGAGAGCCAGCCTCACCTGTGTGAGGACATCCAAATGGGTACCTGGAGAGAGAAGGTACATGACACGCTGCCCTCCCCCTGACACACACACGTGTGAGCATACACAGTTCCTCACTGCCAACCTCTCTCCGCAGGTCTCGGTGTCACTACTGCATATTGGCTTTATGAGAAGGCAGGAGAACACTGCCATTGGGGGGAAAAAGTGAATAAAATAATTCAAATAAAAAAATTTCTAATGCCTGTTATTTCACCATTATGGCTTCATTCTTTTGGATCTTCAAAATTTTCTATTTAAAATTTAAATACCTTTGTGTCAGAGGTAGGACTCACTGGTAAGAAAAAATGGCATCTGGTTGTCCTAGGAATCTTTAGTTCTGGATTATTTTGACACCTCAAACACTGTAGCCTGGCTTTATGTTGTCTGGGGCCCCGGGCCTGCTGAGCTGGGACTTAGATTTCACAGAGGTGAACTTTCCCTGCTGGCTGGCTTAGTCTCCAAGGACAAGAACCTGGCTAGGGATTTATATTGCCCCAGGTCCAAAAATAAAATTAAGAGGCAATTAACATATTGAAAACGTATTTGTAACTTATAACAAAGGTAAATTGCTTTAAAATAAAAAGAGCTCTTGTAAATCAATATTAGATGAATAC
>NW_007728196.1:0-1824 GCF_000696425.1 Galeopterus variegatus | reverse complement strand
AGCTGGGACTTAGATTTCACAGAGGTGAACTTTCCCTGCTGGCTGGCTTAGTCTCCAAGGAAAAGAACCTGGCTAGGGATTTATATTGCCCCAGGTCCAAAAATAAAATTAAGAGGCAATTAACATATTGAAAACATATTTGTAACTTGTAACAAAGGTAAATTGCTTTAAAATAAAAAGAGCTCTTGTAAATCAATATTAGATGAATACCATATAAAAAATCAACAGCAACAACACAAACCCCTACAGAAAATGAAGAGATAATTTGCATAGGAAGAAACACAACATGATAAAAAGGCAAATGAAGAAAAACAGTTCAAATTTAAAATAATTAAAGAAATGTGACATAAAGCAGCAATGAGACCCTCTTTTACTCCTCAAATTAGCAAACATTTTGTTTTATTTCATTAATGATAAAATTCAGTATTGGCAGGGTTCAGAATGAGTCTCTTTTCCACCGGTGGTAGGAGCGTACATTGGCATAGCCTTTCTGGGGGGAAGACTGGGATATTTATCAGTGACCCAGCATTTCTCATTATGTGCACCACAGGGAACTGGTTAAGTAAACCGCGGTACATCCATATGTCACCACTAAAAATGGGGTTGTGGAAGAAACATTCAGTGACATTGAAAACAATTAGGCTACAAAATAGCACATTCACTATAAATAATTTTTGCTTTAAAAATATATAGAAGGTTGAAAAACCAGATTCCTACAACTTAAGTTATTAAGTGTGAAATTTATTTTTCTTCAATGAGTGAGCCTACTTTAAAATCAACAGAATTTTCCAGTGCATGCAGAGCAGGGAGCCGTCCAGCAGGGGAGGTGGAAGCTCCTCAGAGACCACACGCCCTGTGGTGCTGCCATACGATCCAGCAGGTAGGCCTCACCGCTGCCACCTGTCTCCATCCCCAGCCCGGCCCAGCACACATGGAGCAGGGAGATGTCCAGTAGGGGAGGTGGAAGCTCCACAGAGATCACACGCCCTGTGGTGCTGCTGCATGACCCAGCAGCCTGGCCGAGTGCATGCTGGCCAGAAAGGTGGCTCCCTGGAGAGGCCCAAGACCCGAGGCAACCACACACACAAGGCACTANTGAGACCCTCTTTTACTCCTCAAATTAGCAAACATTTTGTTTTATTTCATTAATGATAAAACTCAGTATTGGCAAGATTCAGAATGAGTCTCTTTTCCACCGGTGGTAGGAGTGTACATTGGCATAGCCTTTCTGGGGGGAAGACTGGGATATTTATCAGTGACCCAGCATTTCTCATTATGTGCACCACAGGGAACTGGTTAAGTAAACCACGGTATATCCATATGTCACCACTAAAAATGGGGTTGTGGAAGAAACATTCAGTGACATTGAAAACAATTAGGCTACAAAATAGCATATTCACTACAATTTTTGCTTTAAAAATATATAGAAGGTTGAAAAACCAGATTCCTACAACTTAAATTATTAAGTGTGAAATTTATTTTTCTTCAATGAGTGAGCCTACTTTAAAATCAACAGAATTTTCCAGTGCATGCAGAGCAGGGAGCCATCCAGCAGGGGAGGTGGAAGCTCCTCAGAGACCACACGCCCTGTGGTGCTGCCATGCGATCCAGCAGGTAGGCCTCACCGCTGCCACCTGTCTCCATCCCCAGCCCGGCCCAGCACACATGGAGCAGGGAGACGTCCAGTAGGGGAGGTGGAAGCTCCACAGAGACGACACGCCCTGTGGTGCTGCTGCATGACCCAGCAGCCCGGCCGATTGCATGCTGACCAGAAAGGTGGCTCCCTGGAGAGGCCCAAGACCCGAGGCAACCACACACACAAGG
>NW_007728195.1:323536-326422 GCF_000696425.1 Galeopterus variegatus | reverse complement strand
AGTGGTGTGCAAAACAGATACTGGATAGTTTACCCTAATGGTGTGCACAGTCTAGGTTGGAAGTTGTTGTTTTCCACCAAAACCCACCTGGAAGGTTAATAAAACTCCTCTTACTATTGCAGCAATGCAAAGAAAATATTTTGTAGCAAAACCCAAAGGCATATTTGCAGAATTGGAGAAGACAAGCAAATCTGATGGCTTCAAGGATTGCAAATAGGTAGAGAAACGGCTGCAACAATAGAAATGTAGCTGCTAAATACTCTGTACTTTGAAGCCTGAACTTAGAGCAACCGCTCACAGTGACAAATAACTCTCTGAAATTTGTTGCTGTGCCACAGGAAGGTTATCAGTCTCCAGCAGACCAGAGGGGTCCCACACCAACCTGTATCACACAAGCAGATTGGTGACACAGACCAGCATGATGAAAGGGAGAGGATCTAAATGAAAACAAGGTTCTCATAAATCATCTATTAGCCTCCTAATTATGACATTCTTCTGGAAGAGGGAGGGTTAAGCAAGGACTGAATCATCATACATACAAGTGGGGAGTTGGTGGCTCGCCTTCTGAGAATGAGCATGTTGTCTCAAAACAAGTTCAAAGGGCAGATATTAGGATTGCAAAGTGCGACATGGGAAGTTCTGGACAAGGATGATTCTCAGAATCACATGGAAAGNTGTAATATGTTCATATATTTAAAATAATGCCGGGCACACGACAAGGGATTATAAATAACGTCTATTAGTATTCACCTCACCACACTATTTCATCCTCTCTCTGAGGTTATCACTGCTTCTGATGATCTGAAATACAAAAGGCAGGAGCACAGTTTCAGTAAACTCAAAGGACTGTCAAGCAGAATTTAGGACGCTCAAAAGGGTGACTTTTACCTTCTCCCAGATTCACTGGCATTTATCCTGTGATCAGAGACCCCTGGGAAGAAAGAGAGAAGGTCCATCAGAATTTCTTCTTTGAGTGGTCTTATTCACTCTCTGATAAACATCCCCCCACCCATCACATAATTCATTTCCATCTGCCTTCTTCAATTTCTCGTTAGTTCCTTTCCCCTTCTTTTTTCTTTGCTTGGTTCACTGACACCAGTTTTTCTTTTCTTTCCTTCACAGTCCATTTTTCAAGTGTAGAAGACAACAGGTCAAATGTGCCAAAGGTCACCGCCTGAGAACATGGGTGAGAATATCAGTTTATCTCGTAAGAGGTTGAGAAAAGAGCACACAGCCTCTGGGTTTACCCAGAAGAAGAAAGTGCTTTTGGAAACCATGCAGTGGGGCACACTTGGAAGTTTTTGGTCAACAAAATGTCCTGTGAAAAATAAGGAGAAAATCTCTTATCCTATGTGCCTTCCTCCTGCCCAGAGCTAAAACAGTTAAAAACCCAATCCAAGAGTGCTCTTAGGAATGCTTTTAGACATGTTAAAAATTCACTTAAGTTCAACATACTCCCAAGTCTGATTCTTTCTGGAAAATCTTTGCAAATTCACACCTCACTAGAACCATGACCAAACAAAGGCATCCTATGTAGAGTGATTAACACATAATCTCCCTAAAATAGCCTTGAATTCAAATAAAGTTCTTGTCACTTCAAATGCTCATTTGCAACTGTCATACCACATGTGCAAAATTTTTATTTGAAGTGTTATAACTGTAAGACAAGAAAGTACAGCATAATGTTCCTGTCCAAAGGTCATCCAGAATATTATGCACTGAACAAAGGTCAGTACTAAAAATTCTCTGCAGGAATGTGTTTGTTTTCAACATGAGATTCTTTAAATAAGACAGCAGTAATCTGGTATGGAGATGGTCAACTCTCATCGCCTTTATCTCTGAACACAATGTCTTCGTATACTCCAACTCATTCCATGACATATCTGCTTGAGGAATGTTGACGTTTTCGTCACTTCTTTCTCCATCTCCCACCTCCAGGTTGCTTGCCAGTGCTCGTTAACACTGCGACAGGATGTAATCACTGACCAAGACTCACAGGACTTTGTGAACTGCTTCTGTGGCTCTGTGTTCTTTTCAGGAATTCGCCCTGGCAAAGCCCTTGCATTTATTATATTACATTTGGACTGTCAGAGGCCATTCCTAAAAGATATAATTCTGGTAAATCCTTAAAATATCCAGGGTTAAGTGATGAAAATACTTTACAAGTTGGATATAGTGCTTTATAGTTTACAATTTACCTTCAGCTATACTTCGAGAAGATAAAATACAATTATAAGAAAAGAATAAGGCCCAGAGATAAAGGCCACATAAGAAAATTGAGAAGCTGGGGTCTTCTGATTTTAGAGCCTGTGTTCTTTCTGCAACACTCTACCAAGGTAAGTGCTATAAACAAGCAAGCCAATAAGTAGTAGAAGAAAAAATCTTCAACTCTTAAAACAGTGCAACACTGGGATAGGCACTCTTTCACTCACCAAAGAATGCATTTTTAGTGAAAATGTATATACTCTTTATATCTTCTTCACAATAACTCACTAAATACCAGAAGTCATATTAACTCTTCCCCTTATATTTAGATATTTAGGCAAGGGCAAGACATTGATTTTCTTGCCTTCTCTTCTTCCTATCTTCACCCCCCAGTTTTAATGCATGGCTTAATTGTTTTTCATGATAAAATCAACAATTTTCAATATTACATTATAGAATATGCAGCATAAAGTCAAGAAAAACATAAAAATGACTGTGACACAGTTAAATACCACTCATACCCCCAGCAATAAATATGCCATTTTTAAGAAGTAGTATAGTCAAGGAATACATAATGTCATATCAGAAGTAACTATAAAGGCAGGGCTTCGAATTACTGTAAGAATCCACAATGGTACTTAGCACAGTCAGTTAGTGAAAAAAATATGTATTAAGTCCCAG
>NW_007728195.1:295913-322234 GCF_000696425.1 Galeopterus variegatus | reverse complement strand
GTGCCCAGCAGCTGCCATGAAAATTGGAGCTGATTAAGAACGATTTTCATCTGGGATGGTTACATAAAGACAGGTGACATTAGGGAGATGATTATGCAACTAAATGATCACCAAATTGTAAAATGCTGTTTATCAGGTACCCCTTGAACCTTGAAAAAGGCAAATTTAGAAAAAAGAGATTATATATCAAAAAGTAAAAATAAAGAACAGATGGCATGGGCTGGAAATAGCTTCAGAAGTTCAGGGACATTCACAGGTGGTTATTAAGGAAAGGCAGGAAGTGTTAGAGAAATTCTTAATAATGTGCCACACTGAATTTCTTGGATTCTGCCAAGGTGATATGAAATGCATGTGTTTCTTCTGTTTCCTATCCTGGGAAGGGACACATGCTGACTATGGTGCCTAGGTTTGTGTAGGTGAGCTTTATCTGAAGGTAGCTCCGTGGGTGGTATTACGCACTCATCAGTGCTTACTCTTTTTCCTGTGTGTGTGCAGAGGCCCAGCTGTGAGGAAGGACAGGAATAGCTCTGGCCACTTAGGCTTCATGGCTCATTTTTGTTATTCTTCATGATTCAGTCTCCACCATTATAGAAGCCTGCATGGAACTCCTCAGCAAGATTGGCTTATCGCCTGACACCCTTCTTACAGGCTTCCATGCCTTGTTGGCTAAAGCTGTAAGATGACTAGTATCTATCTCCAGGTCTAGTATTTGGTAGTTTGGGACCTGCAACCCAGTACTGGCTTAAATTTATCTCGCCTGGAGAAAAGGGAAGTATTAAGGGTTGATGTTGTTGAAGCAAGGCCCTAAATGAAGGAGAGATCATTTGGCTATCCACAAAAATATATCATAATTAACTCACATGTCTTTCCTTCTCTTATGAGTCATCGAGGAGGTTCTCCTGCTGTAGATCTCCCTTTTTTGGTACCACATGCATAAACACACTTTACTTATTCTTTCAATAATTATTTGAGAGCCTACTATATGTCAGGGACCATTCAAGGAGACATTGGAGACAATGCACTGAACAGAACAGTGAAGTCTATACCTCTAGTCATTCATATATATGTATGGTGATAAATAGGTACGATATCTAAACTNGTATCACGATCATACTCATCAGAGTGATGCAAGCAGCTGTGATTAGAATTAGCATATCAAACAACCTTTCTGTAACACCTGAGCAAGGCTTTCTCCAGATTTCTCTTATGAGTGGGGAAGGACCTACTAACATGTTCCCTATCAAGATCCTTATCGGATGGGTAAAACGGAACTTTCAGGTGGCTGATTACATTTTAGTACAGATGTTTGTAAGACATTTTTAAAATTTGGCTGATTACATTTTAGTACAGATGTTTGCAAGACATTTTTAAAATTTAATACCTCCATCAAACTATAAGATGCATAATGCTAAGGATTATGACCATCTTGTGCAGGACTGCATCCCTAGAATATAGTGCATAGTAGCTGCTTAATGAGTACTTTTTGAGCAGGTAGCAAACCTGCTCTTCAGTTGAACACAGTAGTGTAGGTTCAGTTGCTTGCAACTATAGTTGATTCTCATTATTACAGTAGTTATGCTCTATAGTTACTATGAACACTGAATTAATGAATACTAAAACATTGTTCCTAGGGGAAATACTGAGTGAGCCTCTGTTCAGTACATTTTTGTCAACTGACAATACATAACCTTGTTTAATGTGTTTTTGTTTAAAGACACCTTATTTAACATATATTGCTATATGTTGATTAGAATTCAACAGCACTATAGCTCACACTTGAACAAAGCTTATCTATCACATGTATTTTCTCTGTAAGGCACATCACAGCTTTCTTGCACTTAGGAACACCAGACAGCACTTCAGCATTATGCTTTGGGCCATTTTATTTTTTTTTATTATTTTTTAAATTTTTTTTCCTGGGCCGGCCCGGTGGTGCACTGCTACAGTGCGCCGCTTGGGAGCGCGGTGGTGCTCCCGCTGAGGGTTCGGATCCCACGTACAGAACAGTTCCTACTCACTGGCTGAGCGAGGTGCGGGAGCAACACTGAGGGTTGCGATCCCGTTGCCGGTCCCGGTCCGGTACGACCCTTTTTTTCCTTTTTGTCTTTTTATGTGTCCGGCAACGGATCGCAACCCTCAGTGCTGCACCCGCACCTCGCTCAGCCAGTGAGCGGCCGGTCTGTATGTGGGATCCGAACCCTCGACAGGAGCACCGAGCACTGTAGCAGTGCGCCACCGGGCCGGCCCCGCTTTGGGCCATTTTAAACAGCAAAATCACCAAAAAAAGAACAAAAATGCAAAAAACCTGGCAGTGAATAGACCAGGAAAAGAAAACTTGTATGAGAGCTGAAACAAGAAAAAAAAGCAGCACCTTGTTCCGCCTCAGTTATTTTGATGTGCTGAGGAAGACAAAACAGAACCTCTTTGGTATGATTAAGAAGAATAATATACCCAAAAGGTGGTTTATTGTTACTATTCACAAGTCTATACCTCTAGTCATTCATATATATGTATGGTGATAAATAGGTACGATATCTAAACTTGGTATGGCACTGGCACTGACCAATTAGAAGAGACTGGCCATAGTCTTGGAGCTGAGTACCAGAATGACATAAGGTGTTAACCTTTCAGTTGCTGGACTGTGGGGAGATACAATGAATCTGGAGAAAGAGTGGGGCAGTAAAGGGCACTTGGAAAGCTTCGAACAGCAGTTATTTATCAAATCATATGGAAGCATTTCAGGTCTTTTAACAATTGATGTGGCTGAATATGAGCCTGGTAATAAGTGCCATGGAGAAAAATTAAATGGCATGACATGACCAATGTGTGAATAGAGTGACTTGTGCCAGGGACAGTGAAAGAAAATACTCAGACTTTAGAATAAAACTTAAAAAAAAAAATTATTTTATCATTACACAATATAAACATTTTTTGTGTTCCTTTACCAATTTCTTCCTAACCTCCCTCCCCCTCCCCCTTTCCCACATCTGGTGGCCTCAGTTCCAGTCTCTCCTTTTGAAAGTTCAAGGAATTAATTGTGATTGTTGTATCTTTCTTTTTTTATTTTATTATTTTTTTTTGTCAGCTCCCACTTATAAGTTAAGACACGTGGTATTTCTCTGTCTGTACCTGGCCTATTTCATTTAACATAATTTTCTCTAAGTTCATCCACGTTGCTGCAAATGGCAGAATTTCATTATTTTTTATGGCAAAGTAGTATTCCATTGTGTATATATGCTACATTTTCCTTTCCAGTCATTCATTGATGGACATTTAGGTTGGTTCCAACTCTTAGCTATTATAAATAGAGCTGTGACAAACATGGGAGTACAGGTATCCCTTCAACAATTTCCATCCCTTTGAGTATACACCCAGCAGCAGGACTGCTGGATTGTGTGGCTGTTCTACCTGTAATTGTTTGAGGAATCTCCATACCATTTTCCATAATGGCTACACCAATTTACAGTCCTACCAACAGTGTAGGAGTGTTCCCCTTTCTCTGCGTCCTCACCAGCATTTGTTATTCTTTGTCTTTTTGGTAATGGCCAGTCTAACTGGGGTGAGATGATATCTCAATGTGGTTTTGATTTGCATTTCCCTGATGCTTAGTGATGTTGAAAATTTTTTTGTGTGTCTGTTGGCCATTTGTATATCTTACTTTGAGAAATGCCTATTTAGCTCCTTTGTATGTTTTTTAATTGGGTTACTTGCTTTTTACTGTTATGTTGAGTTCCTTGTATTTTCTGGATATTAATCCCTTGGTGGATCCATAGTTTGCAAATGTTTTCCCTCATTCTGTAGGTTGTCTTTTTGTTCTTTTAACTGTTTCTTTTGCTGTGCAGAAGTTTTTTAGTTTGAGATAATCCCATTTGTTTTTCCTTTTGTTGCCTGTGCTTCTTGGGTCTTATTCATAAAGTGTTTGCCCAGTCCTGCATCCCCTGTGTTTTCTTTTAGTAGTTTTATAGTTACAGGTTTCATATATAAGTCTTTAATCCATTTTGAGTTGATTTTGGTATATGGTGAGAGATATGGGTCTAGTTTCATTGTTCTACATATGGATGTCCAGTTTTCCCAGCACTCCTTATTGAAAAGGCTGTCCTTTCCCCAATGTATGTTCTTGTTGCCCTTGTCAAATATCATTTGGGTACAAGTATATGGGTTGATTTCTGGGTTCTCTATTCTGTTCCATTGGTCTGTGTATCTGTTTTTATGTCAGTACCATGCTGTTTTGGTTACAATAGCTTTGTAGTATAATTTGAAGTCAGGTAGTGTTATGCCTCTGGCTTTATTTTTTTTTGCTCAGGATTGCTTTGTCTATTTGGGGTCTTTTGTTGTTTCACATGAATATGTCAGAATTGTTTTTTCTATTTCCATGAAGAATGCCATTGGTATTATGATGGGGACTGCATTAAATCTGTACATCGCTTTGGGTAGTATGGACATTTTCACTATGTTAATTCTTCCAATCTAAGAGCATGGAATGTCTTTCCATCTTTTTGTGTCCTCTTAATTTCCTGCAGCAGTGATTTGTAGTTCTCATTGTGGAGGTCTTTCACCTCCTTGATTAAATAGATACAGAGGAATTTGATTTTTTTGGTGACTATTGTAAATTGGCTAGCTTTCTTGATTTCTTTTTCTGCTAGTTCATTATTGGATTATAAAAATGCTACTGATTTTTGGGTGTTGTTTATGTATCCTGCAACTTTACTGAAATTGTTTATCAGCTCTAAGAGTTTTTGTTAGAGTCTTTAGGTTTTTCTCCTATATAAGGATCATGTCATTGCAAACAGGGACACTTTGATTTCATGTTTTCCAGTCTGGATGCCCTTTACTTCTTTCTCTTGCCTGATTGCTCTAGCTAATACTTCCAATACGATGTTAAATAGGAGTTGTGACGTTGGACATCCTTTTTTGTCCCTGTGCTGAAAGGAAAAGCTTTCAGCTCTTCCCCATTCAGGGTGATATTGGCAGTGGGTTTGTCATATATGACCTTTATTGTGTTGAGATACTTTCGTTCTATACCTAATTAGCTTGAGAGTCTTTATCACGAAGAGATGATGAATTTTATCAAATGCTTTTTCTGCATCTATTGAGATAATCATATGGTTTCTGTGCTTGATTTTGTCGATGTGGTACATCCCATTTTATTGACTTATGTTGAACGTCCTTACATCCCTGGGATGAATCCCACCTGATCACGGTAGTTTTTTTTTTTTTTTTTTTTTTTTTTTTTATGTGTTGCTTTATTCTGTTTGCTGCTATTTTGTTGAGGATTTTTGCATCTATGTTCATCAGAGATATTGGTCTGTAATTTTCTTTTTTTGTTGTATCTTTGTCTGGTTTTGGTATCAGGGTGATGCTGGCCTGACAGAATGAATTTGAGAGAATAGCCTTTGTTTCAATTTTTTAGAATAGTTTGAAGAGAATTTGTATTAATTCCTCTTTAAAGGTCTGGTAGAATTCAGCAGAAAAACCATCCAGTCCTGGACTTTTCTTTGTTGGGAGAGTGCTAATTACTGCTTCAATCTCATTGTTTGTTATCAGTCTGTTCAGATTTTGTATTTCTTCTTGGTTCAGTCTTGGTAGTTTGCATGTGTCCAAACATTTATCCATTTCCTCCTGGTATTCAATTTTGTTGGCATATAGTGGTTTATAATAGTCTTTAATGATTCTTTGTATTTTTGTGGTATTGGTTCTAACGTCTACTTTTTTATTTGTGATTATTGTTACTTGGGTCGTCTCTCTTCTTTTTTTGTTAGCCTAGTTAATGGCTTGTCTAATTTTGTTTGTCTTCTGAAAAAAACAATTTCTTGTTTTGTTGATCTTTTGTATCATTTTTCTCAGTCACTATTTCATTTAGTTCTGCTCTGATCTTAATTATTTCTTTCCACCTACTAATTTTGGGATTGGATTTTTCTTGTTTTTCTAGTTCTTTGAGATGCTGCATTAGGTTGTTTATTTGAAATCTTTCTATTCTTTTTTTTTTTTTCCTTTTTGTCTTTTTTACTGACCGGTAACGGGATCGCAACCCTTGGTGTCGTGACCGTACCAGGGACCGGCAACGGGATCGCAACCCTCGGTGTTGCGCCCGCACCGCGCTCAGCCAGTGAGCGGGAACCGGTCTCCACATGGGATCCGAAACCTCGGCAGGAGCGCCACTGCGCTCCTAAGCGGCGCATTCTCCAGTGCGCCACCGGGCCGGCCCAAATCTTTCTATTCTTTTGACATAAGTGTTTAATACAATCAACTTCCCTCTGAGTACTGCTTTTGCAGTATCCTACAGTTTTTGGTATAATGAGTCTTTAATTTCATTAGTTTCAAGAATTTCTTTTATTTCCTGTTTAATTTCTTCTTGGATATAAGGAGCATGTTGTTTAATTTCCATGTATTTATATAATTTCCTGAGATTCGCTTGTTATTGATTTCTAATTTTAATCTGTTGTCTGAAGAGATACTTGAAATGATTTCAATTTTTAAAAATTTGTTGAGACTTGACTTGTGAACTAACATGCGTTCTATCCTGTAGAATGTTCCATATACTGATGAGAATATATGTTCTGTAGTTGTTGGATGAAATGTTATGTAGATATCTGCCAGGTCCCACTGGTCTAATGTGTAGTTTATGTCCTGTGTTTCTCTGTTGATTTGTTGCCTAGACAATGTGTCCAGTGCTGAGAGATGGGCATTCAGTTCCCCTACTATTATCGTATTGTGGCCTATCTCTTTCTTTAGGCTTAATAGTGCTTGCTTTATATATCTGGGCACTCTGGTGATGGGTGCATATATATTTATGATTGTTATGTCTTCTTGCTGGATAGATCCCTTTATCACTGTATAGTGGCTTTCTTTGTCTCTCTTTGTGGTTTTTGGTTTAAAGTCTATTTTATCCAGTATAAGAATAGCTACTTCTTCTCATTTTTGGTTTCGATTTGCATGGTGTTATCTTTTCCATCCCTTCATTATTAGTCTGTGTGTTTTTACAGGTGTGGTGAATCTCCCGAAGACAGCATAAAGCTGGGTCTAGATTTTTAATCCAATCAGTCTGTCTTCATCTTTTGAGTGGAGAGTTTAATCCATTTACATTTAGGGTTGTTATTGAAAAATATTGTCTTACTCCTGCATTTTGTCAATTTTTGTTTGGATGCTTTAAATATCTTGTTTCTTTCTTCCCCTTTTATTGTTCATCTTTGATGTTGTTGGTTTTTTGAGGTGTAAAGATTTAGTTTCTTTGTATTTCTCATTTTCATTTTTGTTCCACTCATGGTTTTTGTTCTTTCTTGTGTGTTCATGGTAGTGATTTTCAGTTTTTCTGATTCCTGATACAGGACTCCCTTGAGGATTTCTTGCAGGGCTGGTTGTGTGGTGGTGAACTCCCACAGTTTTTGTTTGCCTGGAAAATATACTATTTCTCCATCATTTCTGATGATAAACTTACTTGCTATAGAATTTTTGGGTGGAAGTTTTTTTCGTGTAGCATTTTGAATATATCATTCCATTCTTTTCTGGCCTGTAGAGTTTCTGTTGAGAAGTATGCTGTTATTCTGGTAGGGGCTCCCTTATAGGTGACTTGACACTTTTCTCTTGTTGCTTTTTTTCTTGACCGGTAAGGGGATCACAACCCTCAGCATGGTGTTGTCTGCACCACGCTCAGCCAGTGAGTGCACCAGCCATCCCTATATAGGATCCAAACCCACAGCCTCGGTGCTACCAGCACCACACTCTCCTGAGTGAGCCACGGGGCCAGCCCTCTCTTGTTGCTTTTAGGATTCTCTCTTTGTCTTTAGGCTTTGCTAGTTTGATTTTAATATGTCTTGGAGAGGATTTTTTTGGGTTGATCTGTTTGGATTGATCTTTGAGCCTCCTGAATCTCAATGTCCATATCTCTCCCTCTACCTGTATGTTTTCCATTATTATTTTGTTGGATAGGTTTTCAATGCCTTTTCCTTTCTCCTCTTCTTCTGGAATACCCATGATTCAGAGGTTTGTGTGCTTAAGATTGTCTGCTACCTGACTTAGATTTTCTTCATTTTTAAAAATTCTTTTTTCCTTTTATTTTGTCTGCCTGGGTTATTTCAAAAAGACTATCTTCAAGATCAGAATTTTTTTCTTGTGCTTCCTCCAGCCTACTGCTTAAGCTCTCAGTTGGGTTTTTTAATTCACTGAATGAAACTTTCAGTTCCAGGAGTTCTGCTACATTCTTTTTAAAGGTATTAATCTCTTTGTAAATTTCCTCCTTCTTATCCTAGATTTTCTTTTCTCATCTCATTGTGTTGTCTGAGTGTTCTTGTATCTCATTGAATTTTCTTAAGATTGTTATTAGGAATTCCTCTTCAGTCATTTCAAGGGTTTCCTGCTCTATAGCATCTTATATTTGAGAATTACTGTATTCTTTTGGTAGTATCATATTTTCTTGGTTTTTTTGTATATCTAGCATCCTACATTGATGTCTGGTCATCTTGTAGAGCAGCTGCTTCTTCTATTATACTGTAGTGGGCTTTCAAGAAAGACTTCCTCTTCTTTTTGTCATCTCTGCTGGTGACTCTCCTCTGTCAATGCAGTTGGGTGGGTGGCAGGCCACCTGCATGGTGGCTGTGATGCTACTGTGGTGGCGAACTACTTTTACAGTGGCCATGGGTGTGTATGGTGGGGCCACTTGTGCAGAAGTGCTTTTTGTGTGCTCCTGCCTTCTGCTGGGTGGTGGGGACTGCCCAAAGCTCCTCTTTAGAGTAAAACTTTCTTGAGGAATGCAGTGAGAGGAAGTAGGAAAGGAGTTGTTGGTGAGTAAAGTATCTTAAGGTTTTCTAAACAACAGATTTTGTTTTTACACCATTCTGTGAGAATAAAACACCCTTATCTTACTATTTACCTGGTGTGAGTCATGATCTCAAGGTGCTGATGTAAATGATAAGGGCATAAAAACAACAGATGCTTTATAGGAGAAAAAAATAAGTAACATCTGAGCTTATAATGTCTGAATATTAATAACCCCCTCTTGTTGACTTAACAGGAGGCTATGGGGTAGAAAATAAAGTTGTAAGTAAATGACAAGAAGGAGAAGCAGCAGCAGATTTCTTCTGAGTAACATACTGGATTCCAACTTTGTTGCCCTTCAGGCAATGAAGACTGGATATTCACAGCTGTATTTCTGAAGTTAAACTGCATTTAGTTTTAATAGGCTGTGGCTTCTCACTTTTCATTTTGAAGCAGCTTGGGTCCAATAAAAGTCATTTTAAAGTAATCCTGTTTGAGAAAGTGACTTTTAAGGGAATCAAGAGTTTTAAAAACTATGCCTAGGAGTTATAAGCAGACTGTAGAGAGAGAAAAGAAGCCAACATTTTAGAACTCATTTAATGCCTTCAATATCATGATTACAAAAAAGGAAAGAAGCAAGATATCTATAAATTCTGTTTCTATGTTTATATAAACAGTTCTAATTGATATTATTCAGAGTGTTGTAAATAGCATCTTCTTTCAATAGTCTGCCAAATCTTTAATGCAAGGTTTCAGTTTGAGATGTGATTTATCTAGAGAAATGGTCTGTAACTTTAAAATGTTTCTCAAAGGCATCCATGAACTAAGAAAAAATTAAGAATCACTGTCATAAGGGAAAAATGAATTCACTCACTTATTCAACAAGTATTTATTGTCTACTATATACTAGGTGCTAGTCTGGGCTCTTGGGGCATCGTATAGAATGACTCTAATGAGGTCTCTACTCTCATAGAGCTTGCATCCTATTGAGTTTGTGGGATTTTTTAATCAAACATACCTGGGTTTAGATATTGGTATTGCAACCTTGAGCAGGATTTTTGCCTTTTGAGCCTCCATTTCTTCCTCTGTAAAGTGGGAATAATAAGAGGACTGGAACTAAAATGATTCAAATATCTAGCACAGGTGTAGAAATTCAATAAACAATAATTATTATTAAACTCCCTTTACCAGGAAGAAGTAGGTATCGGTCAGAGACATATGACCACCCCATTTTCATAGATAAAAAGGTTAGGCTCAAAGGGGCTGCATGAATTGTGTTAGGCAAAAGAGTGACTGATATAGCTGTGATCTGGGCTAGCTAGTTGATAGATTGGTTATCTCTTGATTTCTTTCCTCCTTAATGCTTTTCCATGATTAGGGCTCTGCTGGATTCATTAGCTTTAAAGAACTACTGAATTATTTAAAACAGGGGATGGCAAACTATGGCCCATTGCTTGTTTTTGTATGGCCCTCAAGCCAAACATGGTTTTTACATTTTTAAGTGGTTGAAAATGAAAAAAGTAGCACTTTGTTATACTTGAAAATCATTTAAATTTTTTTTTTTTTTTGTCTTTTTTGTGACCGGTAAGGGGATTGCAACCTTTGGCTTGGTGTCGCCCGCACCGCACTCAGCCAGTGAGCGCACCGGCCATCCCTATATAGGATCTGAACCTGCGGCAAAGAAATGCCGCACTCACCCGAGTGCGCCATGGGGCCGGCCCTTAAATTTTAAATTCCAGTTTCCATACGTAAAGTTGTATTGGAACACAGGTACACCCATTTGTTGATGTATTGTCTATGGTTGTTTTCATTCTATAGCAGCACAATTGAGTAGTTGTAACAAGACACCACATGGCCTGCAAAGCCAAAATATTTACTATCTGGCCCTTTACCAAAAAAGTATGCCAACTTCTGATTTAAAATGTCATTTTCTCTTGAAGAAAAGACATACCAAATATATCATACATAATCTGAATTAGTAATGAACATACTATAAAATTAAAGAATCAAGTGTATCTGATAACTGCACAGAGTGAGACACTTTGATGACAGCAATTAGAGTATTTAAATAAGACAATAGGTAATATTTGGGAGTTTTAGAAGTATTAAGTCATTTGATCCTCACAAAACCTCTAAGATATAAGTACTTTTTACGTATGAAAGAACTGAAATTCAAAGAGGTTGGGAAACATGTCTACGGCCACAAATCTAGTAAACAGCTGGGCTGCAATTTGAATTAAAGCCTATGCTTCTCTCTACCAGACCAATACCACATAATGGATAGCTCAATAGTTTAAGCAAAGAGCTTTGTAATAGGTAGGTTTACCCAATCTTCTTTACCTTTCCAAAATCTCTTCCCTGATGTTACCTTATGGCTAGTTTCTTAACTTCTTTAAGATTCTTTTATTTATTTATTATTTTCTTCTGTAAAATGGGAAAAATATCTAGCCTGCCAGGTTATTGTAAGGACTAGATATATTTACAATGCCTGGCATCCTGTAAATTATAGTTGCTATTATATCATTACTATTGTGTAGGAGACATTTTCCTAAGATGCATGCATAGCAAATCTGCTAAGTCAACTGTGGGGGCAGAGGGAGGTGATAGCTATAATAGTTGCAAAGATAGTTCAACATTTTCTCTAGTTCCTGAAAGAAAAGCTAGCGATCATCCCCAGGCTGCTGCTGCTTAAATTAGGCAACTTATCCTCTTGGAGAGGGTTTCTGCACCCATGGTGAAGGAAAGGAGCAGCAAATGCTGCTGAAGTTCAGAAGAGGGGTTGGTAATCCATCCTAAAAGGTCAGTTCTTTATAGCTGATGGACAGTGCTTGCCTATTGATAAAGTGTGGGCCCCACAGTAAGGATCATCAGCATGTGGAGAAGAAACAGCTATCATTGCAGAAACAGGAGAGGCAGCAGTTGTGAGGTAAGGGATGGTAAGTAGTCGTAAGTTGCACTCTAGATTTCTCTTTTCTGAAGCAGGAAATCAGAGAGATTGAGGTACAATCATTGCAGAAACAGGAGAGGCAGCAGTTGTGAGGTAAGGGATGGTAAGTAGTCGTAAGTTGTACTCTAGATTTCTCTTTTCTGAAGCAGGAAATCAGAGAGATTGAGGTACAAGAAAGTGCTATATCACTTTGGACCCCTAGGTTGCTATCAGGGGAAACATCTGCAACCAGATTAGAGATTGGAGGAATCTTGTAGTGGATATTTCCCCTGGTAACCAACCTAGGCGTTTCTCTTCCATTGATGAAAAAATATTAATTACTTTCCTAGTGTGGGCCAGGCACTGTGCCAAGTGCCATGATCGTATCTTCTCAACTGATTCTCACAATCACCTTGTGAAGTAGGTGCTGCTATCTACATTTTATAGATGTAAAAACAGACTCAGAAGGGTTAAGTAACTCTTCCCAGAGCAACATTGCTGGTAAGCATCAAAGTCGGGATGTGAATCAAGTCTTCTGACACCTATCCCATTGCCCTTTCAACTACTCCTTAGCTGGCACCCATGGGTAGTGTCCTATGTGGATATTAATTCATTCAACAAGTATTTATTGACATACTATTCTAACAATGATTGCAACACAGAGAAGTGTATTAGAGGGAACACACACTGCAATAAAACCCAGACATTGGAGGGAGGGTGGAGGACAGCAGGACTGAGAAATGACTGCTTATAAGTATGGGATTTCCTATTAGAATGTCAAAAATGTTTCTAAACATAGATTGTGATGATGGTTACACTACCCTTTGTAACCACTTTAAATGGATGAATTTTATATGTGAATTATATCTCACTAAAGCTGCTAAAAAAGGAAACGGAAAATCAAAATGAACATAGCAAAAAAGGATAAACTCAATTAGATTAGAAGTAGGCATATGTCACAGGAGTCTTTATATTCAAAAAGAATATAGTATAGGATTATGATATCACATTATAAATTGATTTTTGTACATGCAACGATAAATTATTATAAATATAAAACAAAACAAAGCAAAACAAAACCCAGACGCAAAGTGGTCTTACATTGTGTCATTCCATGTCTCATAACTAAAAAGTGGGATTCTTACTTCTTTCCCATTTCCTGTATAACCCTGATGGGGGTTATGTGAGGCTCAAAATTAGGCTTGCTAGTACATCTTTTTCCATGCCGCAAGATGGATTCAACAAAAAAACACTGAGCACCTCTTAGGTCTGGTCTTGTACAAAGTGCTATACAAAGAAAACAACTGTGCAGCATGTCCGTGCTTCGTATTTTAAACTTTAAGTTGATTTCTTTATGAATTGAGAAGTGGGGCCTGACTGCAATACGGGTGTATTCAAATTTTGACTTAGATGGGAACAAAAAGAGTTAATTTGAAGAGTTCTCATTGATTCATTATTCCAACCAATCAGCAATATAATTCAAGAATTCAGGTTAAATTTGTTGCCTTTTATTCCTATTTGAACTCAAATGTGAGTGGTGCTTAAATTTGCTCCTTTCCTTGAGTGAATGCTATAAGAATTAAGACTTTTCAATTTCTTTCTCAGTTTTAAAGAATTTGATGAGCCTAAAGTAAACCACCCCAATAACATCAATAAACATACCTTAATTAAACTGGAAGTTTAAAATTATAATTTACTTTAAGAGGAAGAGGAAGTCAAGTAAGCGGATACTAGGAACTTACTTTAAAGACACTCTGAAGTCCCAGATATTATTCTTAGGGCAGAACAGATTCAGGTCTATCTCTGATAACCTTCAGCACTGACCACATAGAATGGAGAGAAACAGCATGAAAAGATGAGCCTGAGGCACTGAAGGTTTGGATGTGCTTTCTAAGTCATTAATAAAACAAACATTAATCTTAATAATATATATATATTATACTTACTAAATGAGGCACAAAGATTATAATACTAAAAGACATTCCCCAAAAGACTGAAAACTAAGTTATTTTCTGGTTGCACAAAATTATTCGATCTATAAATATCCTGTTTCATTCACCGCAGTTAATCTAAAGTTACGCTGTATGTTACGACTAATACCCATTAAGCGGTTAGTGTCCCTCAAGGTTCAGCAAATTAATAGACTATTTCTGTGTACATTTTTAAGTTTATAACTTGATGATTCATTGATTGAAATTATGGCTGCTGTCTATATTAGGGCTTATTAGGACAAACATCATTTGCTGACTTTGGAAAAGTTTATTTTTCCTGTGCTTACTTATTTCTGATGAACAAAGACTAAACCATATGAATAGAATCCTCTCCACTATTTCAATGGGCTAAAAACCCTTAATAGGGTATAAATAAGGGCAAGCGTTGAAAGAGGATGAGTTCAAATAGCTATAGTTCAAAAAGATGTATCCCCTTACAGTTATTTTTTAAAGTATGTAGCATGTGAATAGCTAATGCTTACTAAGCATCAGGTATTATTTAACATTTGTGTACATTATCTCTAGAGAGATATCCCTATATCCAATTACATGTGACCCCTCTTCCTTCACCCTCTCCACATTTTGCAGATGAAGTGGAGACAGACAGATTAAGCAATCTAATGTGACCGGCTAGTAAGTGCCAGATCCAGGATTACAACAATGACTCTCACTCCTTCCTGTGCATGCAAATTGCGTGGGGGACTTTAATAAAATGCAGTCTGGTTCTGTAGTTCTGGGGTGGGGCCTGGGAGTCTGCATTCTTAACAAGTCAATGCTCCTGATCCATAGATCTTACTTTAAGTAGGAAGATAAAAGATTCAGTAAAGGGCATCTAGATGCCCCTCCATTCTGTTTGGTTTAGAGTATATACACTTTGGTGATAGGGATTCTCGATACTAGGAGCTCCAGTTTACAGATATGTCCCAAGCCATGCCATGGGATTTTGTTCCAGACAAAGCTGTGATGATGTGCCCTTCTCAGTGAAATGACATTTGATAAATCTCTGGTGGGGCATTTCATTCATTGCATTGTAATTTATTTCCACCCAGCTGGAATATACCTTTTATAATTTTATGTTTCCAGCACCTAACAGACTGCCTGGATTTCCACAGAAAGCTGGGCACCAACTCCTATTCTCTGCTTTCTGGGCTCACAGGCTACATTCCCTAACCTCCCAGACTTGCAGTTGGGTGTAATCATAAGACTTGAGCTCTACCTAATAGAATATGAATGGAAGTGATTTTATTTAATGGAAGTTTTTATATTCATATAAAAACCTGTGTGCAAGTCCTCCATGCTCTTTCCCCATCTGCCAGCTTGAAGCAGAAAAACACCGATCCTCTGGCAGACGCATGTTGAAGATGGTGAAAACCACAATACTGAAGGAGCTTAGATCTCTAAATCATGATTAGAAGAGATGCTTGCTCATCAGGAACATCTGTTTAGGCTTTATGTGAGAAATCAATTTCTATTGTGGTTAAGCCATTATGCATTTTCAGTTTATTTGTTACAGCAATTAGTATTATTTTAACTAATACATAGATCCTTAGTAAATATTTGCTAAATGAATGAAACAAGTGTAGAGTTTCTCTGTATTGTTGTCTTGCTCATTTGATCCAGGAACACATTGAAGAGAGAATTTCTGTGCCATAAAACTAAATGTCAGAAAAATGGGCTCATAGATAAGAATTTAGTTTCTCCTGCAAGAGCCTCCATAACTTTAGTATAGAGCCTATCTTGGCACACTTTTGGCACTTTTAGTTTCTCCTGCAAGAGCCTCCATAACTTTAGTATAGAGCCTATCTTGGCACACTTTTGGTACTTGATAGGATAGGATAGCCCTGCTGAAATCTGTGCAGTTTTCTAGGTGATGTAAGCTCATCATATTCAGATTAGCATTTTCTTAGTATTATTTGGTTGCCAAAGAGGTGGTTTGAAATGCTGTCTTCTTGTTCAACTTTACTGTAAGGAGGAATTTTTGTTTAAGGGGTGACGTGTTATCTATGGAGATACGGGTTAAAAAAAAAATCCCAGATGTTTAAATTAACATTAACCTCCACTCCAAAATATTTTCACAGTTCCTGAGTGATGATTGCTAACCACTGCTGCCAGTTCCTGAAATCTGGTCCTCTCCCGGAACTTGGCTAAGCAAGTGCAACTTAAATAAAAAATAAATAATTGAAAAAACCTTCTTTAGAGGACATAAGAGTGAATGTTAAAGTCAAATAGCTGTGGAAACATAGTTATCAATCAAAGAGCTCAAGCTATAGGTGGGAAGGTTATCCTGAAGCTACCTAGATCTACATGATTTGGTCATTAGTCCAACCTGCCTTAACCTGCCTGAGCTTCATCTGAACTTCATCTGTAAAATAAAAGGGTTTAGTGATTCTCAACTGTTTGAGAACCGATGCCCTTTTTCATAATGAATTTTAACAACTATATTACTATTAGTAATAAAATTCATAGATAACATTAACTCACCTATGCACAATTTTCAAAAAATGAATATAATGTTATAATTTATAATGCATTTCAAAATGTAAATGTCAGACACGTCTAAACTAGAAGACATAATGAAGTAGTCAAATACTTTATATACCTACTGTGGCAGTGTTGAGAGGTAGAGCCTTTAGAAGTTGACTGGATTGTGAGTGCTCTGCCTTCATGAATGGATTAATCCATTCATGGATTAACGGATTATCATGCAATGGACTGGTGGCTTTGTAAAAAGAGGAAGAGAACATGTCAGCATGTTCTTGTTCCCTTGCCATGTTATGATCTGTGCTGCCTTGGGATTTTGCACAGAGTACCCACCAGTAAGAAGGCCTTCACCAGATGCACCATCTCGACCTTGGGCTTCCTAATCTCCGAAACTGTAAGAAATAAATATCTGTCCTTTATAAATTACCCAGTTTCGGGTATTCTGTTAGAAGCAACAGAAAAATGATTAAGACACAAAAAAAGAATAAGTCTGGATTTTAAAGAAGCAAAAGACCAGAGGCCATCCCATTCAAGTAGTGAAGGAAAAGTTATAAAAAAACAGTTTTATTTGCATTCAATAAGAAAAAGAGGAAAATAACTTTAACTGAAGTAGGGCTCACAAATTAAGTCAAACAGCAGACTACTGAAATGGAGAAAATCTAGAAGAAATGGCCCTTTTCTATAAATGTGACACCAGAACAATTTTCTTATGCCATGATAGGCATAAGACAAAGTTATCACAGAAAACGTATCTTCTGTTTTGATAACCCACACATATTTAAAGACATGCATTCATTGAACTCAAAGACCCTGCAGATGGAGAAAAAGGCTGGACTGAAAAAAGAATAATTTCCATAATACGGCTTATTATTATCATGTTACTATTCAGGATGGCATAAAGGAGCATATTTTCAAAACAACTTTAACAAAATTCAATGACAGCCTCATATTTCATATGTCTCCTCTCCTTTAGTAATTTGTATGAATACATTTTAGCAAGTAGAAGAATTTAAATTTGGTACATACTGTCTTTGTTAATAAATAATTGAGTTCCTCTTGCAACTCTCTCCTTGTATTTTCTCCCATCACCCAATTGGAGAAAAAAGCAAAACAAACAAAAACCCAGTCTGTTTGTTTGTTCATTTTTCAGAACTCCAGAATCTTAGAAAACAAGGAAAAGATAGAAAACTTAATAGAAACTATTTTAAAGGGCAGTTAGACCAATTTTTTAGGTGTTTCATAGATAAAAATTATGAAGTTTGCATATAATCCCATAATACGGGCATGGAATATCAGGATAATACTGGTGGGGGGTAATTCTTCCTCTCTAAAAAAGCTATATTGTAATTCAGGGATAATCTCATATTATCATTAGTTACTGACTGTAAATGTGCAAGAGAACAATAATGCGCAAATTGAGCCCAATGGTCTTAATATACCTTTACTGTATCACAACCTAGCATAAGAGCTTTTAAACAAAATTTATATTTATTTTGTGTCCATTTGCATATCAGCACATCACATAATCATTAAAAGAAAACTTAGCCATTTTCCCCTCTATAGAAACGTCATTAATTTTATAATAAATATTTTTCAGAAAATATAACTTAAGATTAAAAAACTTTTTAAATAGGAAACTTACACCGATGTTTTATATTTGAATTAGTTCTTATAAGAGCATAAACTTTGGAATCAGACTTGGGGTTGAAGCCCACTTGAGGAACTTAGCAAAGTTCAAGGCATATAGTAGATCCTCAAATGTTAGCTGCTATTTCTAATTAAAGCAGTGGTAGCTGCCATTTACAAACACAATGCATGGTTTACGAACATTACTGCATTTATTCCTCCTAATCATTCAGAGTACTATCCCTATTTAATACATGAAAACACTGAGGTTCAGAAAGAGTTGAGAAACATGCTCAAGGTCTGAACCCAGGTGTGTCAGAAGCCAAAGGGCCAACACTACTAACCACTGAATTGTTGATTCTTAAACTGGAGTTTATTAAAAATCCTTGTGGAGTATTTGTGTGTTGGGGGCAGGGAGTGCCCATGAATTTACTATGAGAACTAAACATTTTTCATGTTGATGAACAATTTAAAAATAATTTTCATGTTCTGAATTATCTAAATAACTGACTTACCAAATATTGCCAGAACAGTTCAGTGCCTAGGTTTGCATTTGTATTTCCTTCCACGTTAAAGCCCAGTTCCACTTTAGTTGTAAAAGCCTTTTATGGAGAACAGAAGCTGACTTAATAGGGAAATGATGCATTCATGCTAGGTGAAGATCAAATAACATCATTATGTGCTGAGGAAATGAAAGTAATCATCTGAACAGAGAAAAATAGGGGGAGAATTGCATCACCACATATCACACGGTAGAACACGCATGGTGAACTTAAAAGAACCAGTACTATGGCACTCAGTACCATAATGTTACAAGCGACAATTTTGTTTTGGCAAAACATCACCATCATACTTAACGTTATTTTAAATTTTATTACTTTTATTTTGTAAATTAAATTTTATTACTTTTATTTTCTAAGTTTTGCTTGTGTCTAATTTGTAAACTTGTTTTGGTTTTATACTTGGGCAAGAGCTATAAGCATAAGGCATTTGTATCTAGTTTTATGTTTATATATATTTAGATAACATTATAATAAATGTAACTTAAGTAAAAACTGAGGAGCTAAAAAATTTTCCCTATTAATAGTAGATGTACATTATTCAAGTTTGAGAAACACTGCTTTACACCGTACTACTTGTGTGTGTGGTCTTCAGCAGGTCACTCAACCTCAATTATTACCTAATTGTGGTAGGATTTGTAGAAGGATTAAGAGACAATGAATGAGAAAGTGAGTGGCCCACAGAGGGAACTATGATAATAGCTCTGTCTCCTTTCCCTGAAACAGAAAATATGGAAGAGCTAAATACAGTCTAGGCTCTTTTATTCTAAGTCTGGTCTGGGGTCCAGGAGTATTGATATTACCTAAGAGCTTGTTAGAGATTCAGAATCCCAGGCATCACCCCAGAACTGCTAAATCAGAATCTGCATTTCAACATTATCACCAGCTGATTTAATGTATGCATATTAAAGTTTGAGAAGCACTAGTCTAGGTCTCCATAGAGAATGTTGACAGTAAAATTCACCGTTGTTTGTACTACTCTTTGGGTTATCTTTAGTGATTACAGAAAGGGCTGGTGTAAATGGTCAAAAAAGAATGTTCCTCCCTGGGGTTTGATATAAATATTATCATTTTATTATTTGTTCTTCATAGGCTGTATTTGCATAGAGTGGAACTCTCTTTAAAAGGAATCTAACTTCCAATTCAGAAAGACCAAAAAAAAATTTTAAATGTAAAAGTATTACGAAAAGCTTTTTGAATTTTGAATAAACAAATTTGGAGACCCTGTCAATTAAAACATTTTTAGGTCTCTTTGTCCAATAGCAATTAAATCATTTATAAATGCTAAACTCAAACAGTTAGGTCACAAGATCTGGTCTAACAAAGTCCTGGCTCAGTTTATCGTGATTGTATGCCTACACTAACACATTATAAAAAAAATTAGATTGTGTTTACAAACTGGATTTGTTTTACTGTTCAACAAAAATATCAGGTCAGATTCAGCAGTTATGATTAGTGTAATTCACCTGGAGAATATGCTTTTCTTCTGGAACCCAGTGGCCCTATACATTTGAGGCATGCTTTACTTAAAGATTCAAAGAAGCTGTTCTCAGAAGTGCAAAAAATAAAGTTAACAACTAATATCCAAGAGGGCAACTAATATCTAAGCTTATTTTGATACAATTTGTTTAAGGACTAGTTCAGGAAAAATCAAAGTGTGATCTATGTTATTTATTGCTCTGTGCTTTTCACATATGGACCACTAGTCATGCTCAAAGAATGTAAAACAAAGCAGATTATGTATGTATGTGTATATATATATATATATATATATGTATGTGTGTGTGTGTGTGTGTGTGTGTATGTATATGTATATATGGTTAGGCCTACTAGGCAATCCTTATCATCTGTGGGTTTATGATATGACCTAGATTATAGGTATGCTATGGACTAAATGTTTGTGGTCCATGCAACCCCTAATTCAAATGTTGAAGCCCTATGCCCAATGTGATAGTATTTGGAGGTGGGGCCTTTGGAAGGTAATTATGTCATTAGGGTGGAACCCTCATGTACAGGATTAATACCCTTATAAGAGACAGAATTATGATCTCTCTCTCTGCCAAGTGAGGATAAAGAAAGAGGCCATCTGCAAACCAGGAACCTACTTGGCTGGCCCCTTGATCTTGTGACTTCCCAGCCTCCAAAACTGTGAGAATAAATGTCTGTTGTTGAAGTGACCCAGTTTATGGCATTCACCCAAAATGACTAAGGCAATGTAGAACACTCCTTCATCCTTCATGTTCTCAGGCAATCATAAACCCTGAGTCAATCATATGACAGGAGGCTGCATTAGTGCCAGCCCAGCTAAAACATGTTAGTGCATTTTGATTATGATGACAATACCTGAAGAGAACTACAATTGGAAATTTACCTAACTCCAATTTTAGAGGTGTTTATAGGTTATCTTGTAGTCCTTTTGGTCCTTGATACAATCAATCCACTCTTCCTAGAGACATACAACTATTCTCTATCTAGTACTTAAAATTCTAATAATTTCTGCTCATATATCAAGCAATTTGAACTCAATATACATATATACATACATACAATGTATTAGGAAAAACAAAAATTGACTGAGTTTTCGCTTATGCTGAATACTACATCTTATCCCTTTTCCAAAGAAAAGACTAAACCATTACCTATAGTTTGAATTCATTAAATAATATCTAAGCAAATAGAAAACAGGAAGAAATAGATAAGCCTATTTTTTTCTACGAGAGTGATTATACTTACCTTTTTCTAGAAAGGGGAAAAACTTTTTTCCTTCAGACTTCAGAAATTTGATTAAAAATCTACATCTATTTTTTCTACCGAAAGTAATCTAAAAATACTCTGTTGATTACTGTAAGAATACTGTAGATGGATTGCCCTAAAAGAGGAAATATAATAAAGCATCAGCCAATAAAATAAGATATATACTAATGGAAAGAAAATCTTTAAAATATGAACCACTTGGTCTAATAAAGCTGAGCTTTTTCAAGAGGTCATTTTTCACTATCAAGAAACTTGGATATAGATGAATTAAGAAGAACCCAAATATATGCCGAAGTAAGAAATGTACTTGTTTTAAAAACCATATTGTGCCTTGCATGAATTAATTAATGAATTAATATCTTCTAAGTTGTGCCTTTGGCAATTCAATTAGTATTTGGCATGACTAAACTTTAATTAAATTAAGGACTTCAAGGTGCTTTGAATTAACATCAGATGCTAATGGTCATCTCCACCCAGTCACCCCTTTATCCTCTAATATGTCCTTGAAAATGGCATGTGTTAATTCAGGCTATCCAACCTTTTGACAAAAACAGATATATACTGAATGTTACTTAATCATTTCAATATCATGGTCACTATGTTTCCCCTCTAGGATTTAGTATGTGGAAATAATTTCATTACATAACACTTTAAACAACTATAAAAGTATGAACTTGGTCCCACACCAAAAAGAGCTTAACTAAGAGTGGTCCTTTTCTCTTTTTAGTCACCATTAAATTATAAAATACAGGGCTGAGCCCGTGGCGCACTTGGGAGAGTGTGGCGCTGGGAGCGCAGCAGTGCTCCTGCCATGGGTTCGGATACTATATAGGGATGACTGGTGCACTCACAGCCCTCGCTGGCTGAGCGTGGTGCGGCCGGTCTCAAAAAAAAGAACAACAATAACAAAAAAATTATAAAATACAGTTGATATATAGATACACGCACACATACACACACACACAATCAATTCACTCTTCCTAGAGCCATACAACTATTCTCCATCTAGTTCTCCAAATTCTAATAATTTCTATTCATATATTAAGCAATTTATACTCAATATCCATACATACACAGACAATGTATGGAAACTAGATGACGGTATAGGATTAATATATAAATATACATATTAGAGCTTTATATCCTAGAACATCAATTGTACTAAAATCTGAGCATACGCAGAATCCTGCTTGTGTTACTAAACATTAATATACTGGTATGAATATAGCAAAAGAACATCCTTTCAAAATTACTGCCTGTAAGTAAATGTATACATAAATTTGCTTCCTTTCAAATGGCAAAGTAGCTTGCAGCCTCTGTTATCTACAGAAGAAATGGTTCAGGCCAGATGCCAACTTGAGGTAGCCAAGTCCAGCTTTAACAAAGAAAAGTTGGCCTATTTTTAAAGCTGCTCCTAGTGAAAAAGACACCTCAAATATGATCTAACAATTGGCTGCAGAATATAAAGTGAAAGTTTCAGATTTTTAAGGTTCCAAGGATTAAAGGAGTACTGTTTGAGAGAAAACATCTGACTGCTGCCTGGACCTGAAGACTACGGAACATAACTGGAAGTCCCTAACATAAAAGCATGTTTAAGGAACAAGTAGTTTTGATGTCTGATACAAAGCAATGTGTCCAATACATGTAAAAGGTAAGAATGCTTATCTAAGAAATGTATAGCAACTTCTTGTTTATGTGGGAAAATGCAGGATGGGGTTATCACAACTATAGGAGAATTTCCCTATCATAAATGAAGTACTGTATGTTTTTTTCATGTCCACTGAAGAATTAGTTTGGACAATGGGGTATGAGACCTTTGGAAGCACTGATCCTGAGTACATTAGATCAGAATGGTTCTACTTTTTCTGCTCTGAACACCAAAGTGCATGATGGTGGAAGGAGATGAGGGGGTAGATGTACCAATCAAAAGAAGTATGAAGACACCCAGCTGGAAGTGATACTGGTTTGACCTTAATTCAAAAGAAATGTTTAAAATGTCTACAGATGCCTCTCATTAAAGTGTAACATTGGGGAAGGAGCAGGCAAGAGGAAACTCTGGACAAAGCAGGAAGGAGGTCATCAGGGTTGGAATTTTGTACAAACAGCTCTTGTCCCCCCAAAAGAGAAATTACTTGAGAGGTGCCAAGGACAAGAGGAGTGCCTTGCAGCATTCCCTCATGTATACTTTAAAAACTAACTGAAGACACCCACCACACAAACTCCCTTAGCATTTTTCATCCAAAGACATCAAAGCCCTTCCTAAATACTATCCTCATGATACCTCTGTGAGGTAGGTAGTATAATTCTAATTTTTATTCATAAGCAAGTTAAGGCACAAATAGAGCCTGACTGGCAAAAGTGGTCTGGAAAAAGGCCAATTATTAGGTCCCTGGATTTGTTCCCTGTGACACACTTCCTCCACATTGATGCAGGCAGCTACGAAATGTCCTCAGAGGTAATAGCACTAACAACCAAACAAAACCTTTCATGACTGGGAAGACAGCATAATCTCTTAAGTGCTCACTGATGGAGTCTTGGGAGATGCTCTTCACTTAAGAGTACTAGTATGTGCAGTCCTTTTGAATAAAGAGACCAAATCACCTGTGATTACAGAAGAAAGCCTGAAGATGGTCCTGTTTTCCCTACACTATTGAGATCAGAACAGTGGCAAGTCAGATAATTCAAAGAACCTTAGTCTTTAAACCTTAGTCTTAACTCGGGCAGTAAAATTCCAAGTCTTGTATTTTGCTAATGATTTTGGTGGTTTTGATCAGATACATTCCCACATTTTTGGTCCCAATTCTCTTTTATCATAACCAAATTATCAGTATAAAATGTAAATGGTATAAAATACAAATTGACACCAGGATCTAAAGCAAACAATGCATCCATTCAGCATACATTGGTTCCATATATTTCAAGAAACACAAATACACAAAGGAAACGTGCAATGACAAGGAGATGACATGAATAATACTCGTGGCTTCTCTGATGGAGAATCCAGTGTCCTTCAGGAAACTGAAGATACTCAAAAGTTGCTACCCAATTTTTATGAACAACACTAAAAATGGACATTTCCATTTGATACAAATATACAAATTTAAAATGTGTGCAGTTCAGAATGGCCTACCATTTTTAGATTGCTTATGTGCCAGAAAATATAGAGTCAATAAAAAAATACCAGAGAGGTGGGGACAAAAGGCTCTCTGGATCTGTACAGCAAAAATTAGTATCACTTCAATAGGTAGCGATTTGTGGAGGAAGGAGCATCCTTGGAATCAAGAAGCACTGAAAGATGGTAGGTCACAAATCTGGTGATGGGGGATAAGATGTATAGTAAGGCCCATTTTCCTGTGAAAAGAAAAAAAGAGACAAATATTAAGTAACAAGACCAGTTTAACTGGGAATATGAAAGAAAGGGATTTATAGTCAATGAGATAGTGTATATAAAATGTCTAGCACATGTCTGGCACTGAGCAGAGTATTAGAGCAGTTCCACTGGAGTCAGTCAGAGTCAGTCAGTAAAGTAGGCAGAGACAATAAGGATGATAATATTTTTAAAAAACAATAGCACTTATTGAATAATCTATAAGCTAGACATCTTATAGGCACTTCTTTTCATTATCCCTTTAAATCCTCACATAATGCCATGAAGTAGGTAACATCCTCATTCTACAGAAGAGGAAACTGAGGATGACATAGATTGCAAAATTCACCTGAAGTCACTTAGCTAGTAACCAGCAGAGCTGAAATTTAAATCCAAATCTATTTAAGTCTAATACCCAGATTTTTGTTGTTGTTGTTAGACTGTGTTGTCTTACTGTGTGCTGAATCTTATAGAGTTTTGAAACAAATGAACAAAAATATCACTGAGGAATTTAATAACTATAACTATTTTGTCAGAAATGAGTCTTCTTCATGACATACTGGAATGGCAAGACTCAACAATTATAATTCTCAGAGAATTTAGTTCAAGATGAAGAATTAAATGCCAGAACTTTAATGTCAGATGTAGAAAGCAACAAATCAGTATAAGAGGAAATTTTTTGGCTCTCACTTGGGCTAATTTTATCCTAATAAAAATCAAGAGAGTTATCTTTATGGCAGAAGGATCCTAGATTAGATTTATGAGATGTAAGATTGGTGTCTCATTTTTAAGAAAAGTATTTCTTTGACAAAGAACTTGTTTTTCAGTAAGCCGTGAACTGAAAATTCTTGGCATTAATGTAAGACAACAGTTAGGAATGAAGAATGAGAAGCAGAATGAAAATAGCATTGCTTTATGGTATATTTACATTGTAGTTATGGAGCATTAAACCTACGTGGTATCATACACAGTAGGCAGTTAAATATTATTAGAGAGGCTAAATGAAATAGGAGCTCTGCCATTCTTCAGAGCAGATGCTCTGGAGCAGGTATTGCTCCTGGGGGCATAACGAGAAAAACAAGAGGATATGTACGAAAACCTACTCTCCTTTCTGATTATAAATCTGACCAGGTATCAAACAAAAAATAATAATTTAAAAAGTTAGATAGAAATAAATCTCAGGATTGGTTACATTCTGAAAACTTTAAAAAAAATTAATAGAAATTTTTTTTATTTGTTTGTTTGTTTTTTCATTTTAGAACTCCCTATCAAGATCTTTTTCACTAACCAATCCCACATCTGCCATATAAATGGAAGCTATGCTTAGAGAGGCATGCCTTGAAGAGATCAATCTATTCTGAAAATAAATAGTTCACTATCTGTCTTTAAGAGTTCTCTATTCTATTCCACTACCATATTTTTCTAGTTTTCTCATATCTATATCAAATTGTGGTAAACTAAGAGGAGCAAGTCTAATACTTAATGCCATGAAATTGAGCTTCTTATTTTAATCTTACACTGTGCAAGAGACTGCTGAGCAATCAAATATTTTCTCTATTTCCGGGAACAATCATAGAAATTTAAAGAATTGTTGACAGCTAAAATTGTATACTCTGTGCTTTGACTACATTTACAATACTGCTGACTAGCTCCTTGTCTGAAATGGTCTCAGCATAATTTTCATATGGATACATATACTTTATAATTACCTTCAAAGGTCCTTTTTTTTTTTTTTTTTTTGTCTTTTTCCGTGTCCGGCAACGGATCGCAACCCTGTGTCGCCCCCGTACCGGACCGGGGACCAGCAACGGGATTGCAACCCTCGTCGTTGCTCCCGTGCCTCGCTCAGCCAGTGAGCGGGAGCC
>NW_007728195.1:246800-295604 GCF_000696425.1 Galeopterus variegatus | reverse complement strand
TACCGGACCGGGGACCAGCAACGGGATTGCAACCCTCGTCGTTGCTCCCGTGCCTCGCTCAGCCAGTGAGCGGGAGCCGGTCTGTATGTGGGATCCGAACCCTCGGGCGCGCCGCCGCGCTTCCCAAGCGGCGCACTATCCAGTGCGCCACCGGGCCGGCCCAAAGGTCCCTTTTAATCCTATAAAATTTATGCTGCTATTCCAAGTCACATAAGTCTCAGAGAGAAGCCCTCTGAGGCTTGCTACCAACCAACACCACTTCACTCCTTCACCAAATAATCTACTACGTGCAAGGCACAACTGAATGTTATAATAAAATTAACCAACTCTGTACTCGTTTATTTTCTCCAATCATATTTTAATTTTTCCTAGCAAAGGAAAATGTTTCCTTACAAGGTAACATCCAACCACCTACTGGTATTTCAACTCAATGCCCACAGGGCACCTCAAGCCTAATATGTCACAAACTGAACATACTACCTGTCCCTTTCCCCCAATCCCTCAATGCTTTTCCTCCAAACTGCTGCTCTGGGGTGGTGGCAACACCATCCACGAGGTCTCACAAAACAGAAACTATCTTTCTGTTTGTTCCCTAATGGCTTCTTGGTCACCAAATGCTACAAATTTTATTTCCTAAAATGTCTATTTCTAAATATCTCTAACATCTTCAAATCCT
The DNA here is from genome assembly GCF_000696425.1 of Galeopterus variegatus. Lineage (NCBI taxonomy): Eukaryota > Metazoa > Chordata > Mammalia > Dermoptera > Cynocephalidae > Galeopterus > Galeopterus variegatus. Next base: position 294,928 of record NW_007728195.1, on the reverse strand, counting down.
TGCCATTAACACTATCACTGCCTCAGCTCTAGTCTCATTTCTCCTCTGGCCTCCACTAATAGACTCTTTGCCTATAGACATATCTCTCTCCAGTTATTTTCTCTGCTATTTTTATAGTTATTTTTATAAACAGGAATGTAACGGCAGTTCTCTCTTATGGAACATTCTCCACTAACTGGAAAGCCAAAATCCTGCAGTAAACCATGAAATTCCAGTACCCAGTGATCTGACCTTTGCCTGCCCCTTCCACATCATCTTGATACCCTCTTGGCAGTTCTCTCTTATGGAACATTCTCCACTAACTGGAAAGCCAAAATCCTGCAGTAAACCATAAAATTCCAGTACCCAGTGATCTGACCTTTGCCTGCCCCTTCCACATCATCTTGATACCCTCTTTGGTTTCTTCCCCATTTTTACACCTCTCTTTGGCCATCACGTATAGATGGTCTACTATCTCAATTTTAGAAAGCTCTAGTATAGATACAAAGATATGATCCAATGAGCCAAGTGTTAGATTATAGGTTATTCTATTTAATTTTGACTAATCACATTATTTTGCCCGTATTTGATATAAAGAAATATAGCATAAAGCTAAAACAAACATCCAAATAAGAAAAACAAAACACAAAAAACAAAAAACAAACAAACAAAAAAAGCAAGACCAACCTTGAGTGTGGTGGAGTTATAGTTGACATTTAATAAAAGCCTGATTTATAGGCCCTTAAGTATATAGAAAATGCTTTGGCTTGAAAAACGGCCCATTGGGTTTTCCAACCAACCATCCAACTTGTATATTTATGTCCCCAAAATAAATTATAAATCCAGGCACTAGCTTTGAGTTGTCATTCCAAATTTTTTGTATTAAAATGTTTTTTTAGTGACTTTCACATTTTGTGCTATCCACTGGTTTAGGTATTAAGAAGAGTGATCTGTAGTTGAAAGGAATAACAATAAGGCCATTTGTACTCTAGTGATCTGCAATAAATACAAAATGATGTTCTTTATTCCCTCCCGTATATTGAACAACCTTTGTATCTATGATCCAGCTGCTCCAATTGCAAATCTTTTCTGTGCAAAAGCCAAACGTGAAACTTTATTGGCCATTAGAACACAGTAAACATTTTGCTCTTCACATAAGGGAAACAGAAATCATAGCTGAAGTTAGAGAAATGTTAGAAAATGTTGTGGAATTTTCATTTTACTATATACGTGTTGCATAATAGAGAAGAATAATTCGTCTCAAACCCAATTTTACTTTCAAATATATTCTCTGCATAAAGATTAGTAATCAGCAACAGTTAAACAATGAGCTTGATGAGTTTTTGGTGAAGTATGTTACTTTTTTTTTTTAAATTACTAAGGTGATACTGTGAATACACACAATGGAATAGAACTTTGATGAAATTCTAGAGTAGTCCTTTGATTTGCACTTCAATAACAGATCCATAAATGCATCTGTAAGTAATACTAATATTAGTTGATGCTCTTAAAGACATTATACAAACTTTTAGAAAAATGAAACTTTTAGGAGAGTAAAGACTACTAAGATAGGTTACCTGATTTACAAGTAATGCTGAAAGCAGACAGAAATAGATTTTTCAGTTCTTTTTATGTACATGAAAGCCATTTGATCATTAGGAAATCAGGCAGAGGTATCTGTCTCAAATGTGGTAGAAAACTAACAATACAATCAAGGATTGGGGCCGGCCCGTGGCTCACTTGGGAGACTGTGGTGCTGATAACACCAAGGCCCCGGGTTCGGATCCCATATAGGGATGGCCGGTTCGCTCACTGGCTGAGCGTGGTGCTGACAACACCAAGTCAAGGGTTAAGATCCCCTTACCAGTCATCTTTTAAAAAATAAAAAAAAAAAAACAACAGTTTACAAATTTTAGGCGTTCTTTAGCTGTCCAAAAGCTGTCACTAAAAATCACATTACAAATATTTTACCTAAAAATTTCCAGATCTATTTGTTTTGAAACCTATATTTCTTAACTCTGAAAAATATACTGAGGAAAAACAAACAAAAAAGAGGTTTATCACCCAAAGAATAGTGCGTAATACTGGATATGAGATGCGGTAAGAAACAAAAGTTTTTGAAATATATATATGTATATATTCATATGTCATATGTAATCTTATATTAAATGAAAATACTCATGCTGTTAGTGTCAACTGAAGAATGTCTTAAACATGGAAATATTTCCTATGAATGAAAAATATCAAGTATCCTGAAAATGTTAAAATAAAAACCATATATATTATATAAAATATTTAGTAGCCTAAACATAAATAATTTACTTTTTACTTCTTACTCAAGCAATTAGAATTTTAATACAGATTTACATATGATTAAAATGATATAATAATAACCTTCAATAATAACAATTATATAATTTATCTGGGGAAAAAGCCTCTCTTGGGACAAAGCCTTTTCCTAAAGTTATTTTGGAAAAAGAATATTAGACGATATTATCAAGTTTACTAAAACATACTAGTTTACACTAACAATATCTTGTAATAACAGCATGTTGTGCTCATAGGCACTGCTCTCTGGAACAGTTAATATGGTACACCAGGTAAGAGAGAACTCCTGGTATTTCTTACCCTGGCATCGTATTCAAGGACAAAAGGGGGAAAGTCGATCTGTTCTGGTGATATGGCATTAAAGAGCTGGTGAAGGCTGTCCACATGGTGGATTTTATCCTTCAGTCCTGAGACAGAAAAGGTGGTGAAAAACCATGTTGATACCTGATTAATAGAAGAGAAAAAATAATTTAAGCCAGGGACCACATTTAGAAATACAAACATGATTTTAAAAATTTATACTAGATAAAAACTACATTTCAAAACCTAATAATAACCAGTGTTTTTCAAAGTACAGTTTGTAGTTCATCAGTGATTTATGCAATCAGTTTAGTAGATTATGAACAACATAAAAAAAGAAACTAGAATAACAATTATTAGGAACTGTAACATGAATGAGTTTTGTTTCATAAGTTTTTGTTTTTGCTATATGTATATATTACACATACTCCTTACAGTGGGTTGCAGTCAAACCGCTGCATTATTTGGTAGAATAATTGGTTCTCTGGTACTCTGAAAATGGTTATTATCTCCAAATCTCACAAACTCTTTTCAATTTTTTAGTTGACATGTGGCAGTCTCTTTCTTGAAGTCAATCAAAGTGAATTTCCATAGCTGTGGAGCCAGCTTTGCCCATTTCACTTTGCCACATGTAATGTCTAAAAAAGCTAATCTGCAAAATTTGTTGGTCCCCCAAAAAGAGCAAATTCATGACAGCAAACAATACCAACATAAGGTAGGTAATAGCTAGAACTTACAAATTATTTATCTATCCAAATTGGCAATCACTACTTAGTCCATGTTTGCCAACAGCTTACATAACATTTCTATGAGGTACGTATGATACTGTTGCTATCCCCATTTTATTTACACAAGGTAACATATGCATATAAGCTTTCAGTGCGCTGGAATAATATACTCCAAATTGGTACAAACTGGGTACATTATAAATACATGTCACTATGCATGCTTACCACTGATACTATCATTTTGTTAATTTCTCTTTGGTACTCTACCATGTTTTTCAGTGGCTGTTGTAAACCTTTCACATATTCCAAGCATCTACTATGACATATTTTCTTCACACTCACTTGTGAGAAAAGGCATGGAATAACAGAGACAACATTGAACCAAGTTATCTCTATCAGAATTCTGTTCAAATTCCCAGACTCAGTACAAGTGACATCTACATTATTTCTCCCTTGCAGCTCCAAACAGATTATCCCCTCTACTGAATTCTTACAACCTTATGTTTAGTCTCATTTATAGCACTTATTCCTATTCCTAGTATTTTGGTTACTTATATTCATTCCTATAATCTCTCTATTACCTAGGGATAATTACAGAACAACAGTCTAAAGTTTTTTTTTTGTCTTTTTTCCGTGTCCGGCAATGGATCGCAACCCTCAGTGTTGCCCCCGTTAGTCTAAAGTTTTTTTTTTTGTTTTTTTTTTTTGTCTTTTTTCCGTGTCCGGCAATGGATCGCAACCCTCAGTGTTGCCCCCGTACCGGACCGGGGACCGGCAACGGGATTGCAAGCCTCGGTGTTGCCCCCGCGCCTCGCTCAGCCAGTGAGAGGGAGCCGGTCTTGTATGTGGGATCCGAACCCTCGGACGGGAGCGCCGCCGCGCTTCCCAAGCGGCGCACTATCCAGTGCGCCACTGGGCCGGCCCAATAGTCTAAAGTTTTATAAGGTACAGACAGACCATGAGTTCTCAAGTATTTGTTAAAGAATGAATGCATCAATGAACTTTCAGAAAGAGAGAAAAGAAACTGTGGTTACTAGAGGTGGAAAAGGGAGGAGAGGGGGAGAGAGAAAGGGATTAATGAGGAATTGGTTAACTGACACAAAGAATGATTGTGTATTGTAATGATGAATAAGCTAACTATCCTGATCTAACCATCACAAATTGTACACAACTACTGAAAAATCAACATCGTACCCCACATGTATGTGTAACAAATTATTTAAAAAAAAAAAAAGAAAGAAAGAAAGAATGAATGAATGAATGAAGGCCTATTTTTAATTATTTTTATGGCCCAGATCACCATTCTATGTTGGCTACACTACCAATGATTGATATGAGGATATTTGAAAAAAATCATTTATTTGTATTACCTTTTAATTCTACTTTTCCATGATCTTTTTGTAGTACCCTTGTATAAGGCCTCAAATATTAACATTACCCTCTGTATCCTCTCCCCTCCCATTTTACCAGGTTTATGTGGAGGGGTGTAGTGGGGGGCAGGGAAAGCACTTGCCCTTTCTAGAACCAAGCAAGTTAATTTAAACAGTCACTGAATTACATACCAAAATCACTTTGTTTCTTTCTAGCACATCCTATTATATACATTATTGATACAAACTTCTATAATTTATACTAGTGAAAATTCCACATTAAGAGCTCCATAATTTATCACAGAGGTAGTAAGGACTACAAAGAGACCATGGACGTCTTAGAGATTCTAGAAAGAGCTTAAGAAAATCAGACTGTAGAGGCAGAACAGAGAAGAACCTCAAGGATGTGTTAGGAGATCTGTTTTTGCAAGGAGTCAAACATCCACTGATTATATACTGGGTACTAAGCACTGTACTGGGGTTGCAGGTGATAAAGGACAACAGCAGTATAGGCTTTCCTCTACAAGGGGCTTAGGTTCTAATAGAGGAGCTAGATAGTAAGTAAAAGAATAACTACCTAAAGCAAAACATGCTAACTGCAATGTATGTCCCAAGGGAAACATGTACATACCTATTATACTCAAGAAGCTGTGATACTTGGAAAAGGTATAAAATTATAAAGCTAGAAGAGACTACATAAGAAATTTTTGTGCCACTCTATCTTACCTCAGGACCTTCTTTACATGCTGCTTTTTAGCCCTGACTGAAGGAAAATGAAGGAGAACACATATTAAAGAGGGAGGCACTCTTGCTCTCCAGGACTTAGACTATGTCAGCAGAAATGCAAAAAGACTGGGTCAGCAAGAATTTGCAAGGCTAGGGCCGAGCCCGTGGCGCACTCGGGACAGTGCAGCGTTGGGAGTGCAGCAGCGGCAGCGTTCCCACCACGGGTTCGGATCCTATATAGGGATGACCAGTGCGCTCACTGGCTGAGAGCGGTGCAGCCGGTCTCAAAAAGGACAAAAAAAAAAAAAAAAAAAAGAATTTGCAAGGCTTAACTGCAACACAGACTTCCTATTGAGTTGCCTAGGAGACGGGGAGGTATGGGAGGGGCTCACAGCTGGCTAAAACATATATAATATATGCCTGTAGACAATAAAGTTGCTTAGTGAATGTGCTAAGTCCCAGAACTTTATGTCTGGTTTCTGGTTGCCCACCTCCCTAGGTGGCAGCCCCTAGCTCAAGGCGTGCCCTGAGCAACTCACCTCGCTGTACTCTCTTGGCAGGGCTACATGTGGCCCTGCTCCCTGGGGGACTTCCGTCAGAGGCTACGTGTAGTCCTGCCTCCTGAGACCCCCAGGACCAAGAGAAACATGCACCTGACATCCTTTTCCTCAATTCTTTGCCTGGCTAGTTGTCTTTCACAGCTCAGAGTAGAATTTGCCTCAGTGAAGAAGCTTTCTTTGTCCACCTTCCACCCAAGGCTGGAAATTCCTTCTAAGTGTACCAATAACACTGTGTTTACTCATACTATTGCATGATAATTAACATTCTGTATTGTATTATCTAATTCTCTAAATAGACTGTAAATTACCCCATGCAGGGACTGTCTTATTCAATTCCATATTCATAGAATCTAACTAATGCCCAACATAAAGTAAGGAACTCAGTGTTTGCTGAAAGAATTAACAAATGAATGAATAGGAGTTTGTGGACTTACTTTAACTCTATTAGGAATGGTCTAATATTCCTTCATTCTACAATAAAAATTGTACTTCAATCTGGGCCTCAGTTTCTCCATCTATAAAATGAAAAAGTTACACACAAATGATTTTTAAGGTCCCTCTTAGTTATACAATTCTATGACAGGACTCTTGAATACACTGCACTATATTGGCATGGTGGGGTGGTGGTGGTAAGGACCGAGAAGAGGTTAGGCTGGGGAAGAACAGGCAGTGATCTTAGGAATACAATCCTTGAAAAAGAAACACAGTTCTCTGTCACATTTCTTCCATTATATCTTTTACATCCTCCAGATGCTAGCAGGAGAAAATTACTCAAAGTGGACAGAAATGGAACCCGGTTAAAAGTTTTCTGTTCTGGGAGACTGAATAGCATGGTCTTCACTCTTTTTTTTTCATTTTAGTTTTATACAGCTTAGCTTTAAATTTTCAATTGCTTATAACATGAGTTAAAAATATATTGGGCCGGCCCGGTGGCGCACTCGGTAGAGTGCGGCGCTTGGAAGCGCAGCTGCGCTCCTGACGAGGGTTCGGATCCCATATAGAGACCAGTCCGCTCACTGGTTGAGCGCGGTGCGGGTGCGACACTGAGGGTTGCGATCCTGTTGCAAGTCGCGGTACGGGCACGACACTGAGGGTTGCGATCCCGTTACCGGTCACGAAAAAAAAAAAAAAAAAGACAAAAAATATACATTAATTTAGGTAAACCTGCATTTCTTAGTGTCTACTATCTACTATACTAAAAAACTGAAGAAAATAAAAAATTTGAAAGAGGACTGTTGACATTTTCTGAATGCTACATACTTCTTCACCCAATTATTCACAAATGCAAAGCCAAGAACATAGGATCACCAAACAATATAAACTAGAAAAAGACTGTTCACACATGTACACACAAGTAATCTGCTAGAGCCTGAATCAACGGTGGGTTTAAATTCTATTACTTTGCATTCTATTAGTAAACTTCAAAGAAGAAAATGAGTAGTGATTTATGCAAGCAGTCAATTTTTCATTACTTTGGGTGGAGTGGCCTGGAAAAGATCTGAGGGGTATGGAAATCATAACAGTGTGATTTGACTGTTTTATTATCCCTTGATTTCATCTCATTATAATTACAAACACTCCATTTAGAGTTTTGATTTAGTATAAAATAATTGTGGATTTTATTACACATGGGTTTTATTCTCTCAATCTTCTATCATTTTCCCTATTCCTCCAAATTATGAAGAGGTAACATAATGTCTTTTACTTTGTACATCTGGTCTTCGGCCTCTGCCCCAACCCACATTTGCACTGACTCTTATCTGAAGCAGTTCCAGTGGCTCAGACCCTGAACTTTCTGCTAATGTCTATCTCTTGTCACAGGAAGGATAGCTATTTATTGACTTTTGAAGTGTGGGGCAAGGAGGGGTTAAAATTAGATTTTAGCAAACAGTGGCCACATATTTTTGTAAACCTGCTATAAAGGAACACTCTTCTGATAAGTTTGAATTTGTGACAGAGACAAAAAATTAATTTTTCCCCAGTTTTAAAAAAACATTTTACTATGAAAATGTTCAAACATACACTAAAGTTGAAAGAACACTGGTCTAGCCACCACTCAACTATCAACATTTTCCTTATATTTTCTTTATCATATATCTATCTTGTCCTCTATCCATCTATCAATTCATCTTACTTTTCTGCAGCAATTCAAAGCAGATTGCAGACATTAGTAAACTTTTCCCAAATACAGCATTCATATCTTTAACTAAAGTTCAATATTTATTAATTTCTATGCTATAAGATTTATATTCAATGAAATGCACAGATTTTAAGTATACATTTGCTGTTTAGACAAATTCACATACCTGTATAAACAAAACTCCCATTAAGGTATAAAACATTTTCATTACCCCAGAAAGCTCCCTCATACCCCTCCCTTCATGTTCTACTCCCCAAAAACATTTTCGATTTTTGTTCTTCCATGGATTAGTTTTGCCTGCGCTAGAGCCTCATATAAATAGAGTCAATACACTATGACTCTATTATGTCAGGCCTTTTTCACTCAGCATAATGTTTTTAAGATTCATCTGTGCTATTTTGTGTTATCAGTAGTATATTCCTTTTTATTGCTAAGTCAATGTTCCATTGCAAGGATATACTAGAGTTTAATTGTTCATAATCCTACTGACAAACACCTGAGCTGTTTCCAGTCTTTGGTTATTATAAATGAAGCTGCTATGAACATTCTTATTTTGTGGGGATATGTTTTCATTTCATGTGGGTAAATACCTAGTGGTGAAGTTGCTGGCAGTGGAAGACACTTCATCAGCAGTTCAGTATACAGGTCTAAAGCCTAGGAATCATGATGATGATAGCTATCATTTATCGAGTGCTTATTCCATGTCAGGTTCTAATAACCCTACGAGGTAGGTGCTATTATTATTCCCATTTTATAGACGATGAAATTAAAGCACAGAGAGATGACATTACTTGCCTTGAAGATAAATTGGTAACTGGTAGTGCTGGGATTAGAACACAGGTTACCTGAATCTCAAAACCATACTTCTAAACACTAGGATTTACTCCCTCCCAAGATATATATTTGGAGACTGCATATATGAGGATACTTCAAAAATTTTGTGGAAAAATAGAATTTTCTGAAGACCCTTCATATTTTGGAGACTTGTTGAAGACATGGGAATGAGAAAAGGTACAGAATAAAAGATGAGATCAAAGCACTTGGGAACACTAACATTCAAAGGAGAAGCAGAGAAAGAGGGGTCCACAAAGGATACTGAGAAGGAGCAGCTAGAAGTAGGAGCGAAAGCAAGCAAGATAAGTTTGAAAGAAGCCTAGACAAAGTAATTCAAGGAAGAAGTGATCAACTGTGTTTAAGCCTATAAGGAAAGCAGGTAACATAAAGACTGAAGTGTCTACTGGATTTAGTAACAAAGATTACTGGTGATTTTGATGTGAACAGCTTCAGTTTGCATATCAGGATTAGAACCAGACTGGAGTAATTTCAAGTGTATGAGAAATGGAGATAGTGAGCATAGAACATACATCACACTAAAGAAATTTTGGTTGTTAAGGGGAGAAGAGAGGAGCAGGTGTCTCAGCATGTTTAGAAGTTGATGATTTAGATCCAGCAAAGTGGGAGAGGAGAAAGTTGCTAACTGCTGAAGAGATATTCCTGAGGAAATAGCAATAAACTCTGAAGTTACGAGTGTAGGCTCTGGGATTAAAATGCCTAGATTCAAATCCAGCCTTTGCTACTTACTGTTGGATACCTTGGGAAAGTTCCTTAGTCCCTCTAAGCATCAATTACCTGAAAATGGGAATACTACTACTATCTACTTCACAGGTATATTGTAAGGCAGAGAAGGAAAGTATATTCTGTACCAATAGCGCAAGCAAGGCCCAGATGAACAAAGAGCACGAAGGGGCAAGGACTAAGAGGCTAATGTCTTATAAGGGTTGCCCACAAAGATACTGGAGCATATATATATAACCAAAACATTAGGACCACAACACAGGATCACTTAAAAAAGATAGGCAAATGAAGAAATAAACAGTCACAATGGTGACAGCAACAATTAAGATGTCAAAATATATCTTAATATTGTGTATATGCAAGGCATTTAAATTCAAAATTTAGCCAAAAGAAAAATATTGTACCTTTGAACGAAATGTTGGATGAACAAAATAAACAGCCTTCAAATTCCTCTTGTACCTGATTCAAAAAAACACACAAAAAGGGTCAATATGTCATGCCTAAAACCAATCACCCTTATAGATAATTAACTCTTTGCTTTAGTATATAAACATATTCACAGAGGAAACAAATGGTTTTAAAAGCAGTGCTAGTTTATGTATTGAATTTTAGGTGAAATGTCAAAACCAATTCAGAGAATGTTTCATTATTTAAAATACCTGTTTTACAGGAGATATTAAGAATTTCTGTCAGCTGTGAGAGTCACCTAAAGGCAGGACAAAGTTAGGTAAATTCATATTTGACAAACAAATTTATTGTGTATCATTTCTTTACATGGTGCTAGAATCTCTGGGATCAGGTGTATAAATTAAACAACAGTAAAACCACTAAAAATTATAGAAAAAATAAGAAACTAAGTTTCAATGGTCATATTACAACAGAGTTTACTATGTCTCGGAAATTGTATGAGGGCCTTCTACTTAATTCTCATAACACCTGCATGAGCTGAGTACTATTATTGCCTCTATTTTAACCCTCCCGAAGTCATCCAGCCATCAAGTGGTTCAGCCAGAAATTGAACCCAGGCATTATGGCTCCAGAACCATATTCTTATCCATTATTCTATCTAGCCTTTCTAGGTGTGCCGGAGATTTTTTTCAGCAGTTAAATAATCACCATTGGGTCCCATGAGGTTCTTTGGAAAGAACTTCAGAAAAATAGTACAAACTCTTCATTTCACAGTTGAGGCCTGTTACAAGTTAAAAAGCTGGTTAGCAGTAGAAGCAGAATAACAGTGGAGTGAAGCTTTCTTAAACATATACAACCCACACTCAGAGCAAGCTATAAAGGTTTCTATTGCATAATGAAACCTTTAATATTCCTAATTAAGATGAGGTTTAATGGGAGGAATAAGATGGTTTGGAAATTTATGATAATTTGTTTTCTTTGTACCCTAATTATAAAATGGGTTTTTCAGTGCAATCCATAAAGACATTGTAACGCTACAAATAACAAAACAACTACCAGGAATGTATATTTAGGAAATACATTAATGATAAAAAACTTAAAGCATTACATTTGGTCTTTGTTGCAGTGGGTGTGATATTTTTAGGTTAAAATTTCCATATGTACCTCAAGGGAAATATTGTTTAATGAAAATAATTTTTTAGCTCCTAGTCAATAGCCTGAGTTCAATTCCAAATTCTGCATTTACTGCTGTGAGATTCTGGGCAACATACTTCACCTTTCAGAATGTCTATATTCTCCTATCTTTCAAATGTAGCTAAGATCTTTCCTAACAAACTCCTCGGTCACTGGATCAAATTACATAATGTTTATAAATGTATTTTTTGTTTTTTTTTTGTGTGTGTGGCTGGTCGGTATGAGGCTCTGAACCCACGAAATTGGTGTTATAAGGCTGCACTCTAAACAACTAAACTAATCAGCCAGGTTTTCCTAACAAACTCCTTGGTCACTGGATCAAATTACATAATGTTTATAAATGTATTTTTTGTTTTTTTTGTGTGTGTGTGGCTGGTCGGTATGAGGATCTGAACCCACGAAATTGGTGTTATAAGGCTGCACTCTAAACAACTAAACTAATCAGCCAGGCTATAAATGTATTTTGATAATTGTAACATGCCGTATAAAATAGAAGGTAGTATTTGTTATTTCATATACAAATATTGGTAATGGCCTCAAACCTTCTCCTAAGTGTTTAAGAGTGGGAGAAAGTTTGCATACAAATTTACTTCAATGTAAAATAAGTTTGAGTTAAGGAGAGCCTCCTATGATTAAAATATCTAATCTATATATAAAAAGAATCTTTGTTAGATGAAATATTCTTTCACAGAATACACAGTAATGTATGCTATTGCTTAACATTAGGAAAGAAAGAAGCTATCTCCCCCCTCATAATTTGCAAAAATAACTAACTTGACATCAACAACATCGTAGAGTTTCTTCAGGAAGTCAGAATCCAGGTGATTGTATTCGCTGGTCAGTGTGTGAAAATATACTAATACATATTCCTTCACAGCAATGTGATCCATTACATGGATAAAATATAAGAGAGCCTAAAAGAAAAAAGAGGAGTAAAGGTAAAGATCAATTTACACAGTTGTCTATTTTACAGAGGCCAAGAGAGAGGAAAAACCCAGAAGATATAATCTAATTTGTCCCAGTCATTTGCAGATGGACCTCTCAGACTGATTAGTATCAATTTTCTTTAAAAAGAGCTTAAGGAACGTGAGTCATCCCAGTGTTTAATAATTCTCATAAATGCTACAGTGCAATCCTTTACTGTCTTGTTTTAACTGGTAGAGGAAAACAATCAGTCTCTATCCTCTGAAATAACATACTGGAAAGAGTTCTTGGGTCAACTACCAGGTTTCCTCTCTCTAGGATAATGATATCAAGATCATTAGAAGCAGAATTTCTAGACTTTTAATCATTCTTGAAGTTTCTTCCTGAATTCAGAGTCTTTGTAGTCTTTACTTTGGCACAGACTCATGGCTCTCATGTAACCGAGACTTACTATAAAAGGATATGATGAGTGGTATCTTACATGGCTCACTTCGAGGGCTAATTTTCTTAGATCTTTAATGCTGACCTCAATGAGGAAATTGAGAGCAGGTTTAGTCAGTAGATGGCATTTCTAGAGCTCTGAAAGATTCAAATTTAATGTGACCCAGATCAGTTAGGTAACTATTGCATTAAAAGAAGAATGAAATTTAAGAAAAACACTAAAAACAAAACAGAGATACAATATGGACAGGGCCAGTATGACTCAGTGGTTTAACTGTAAACAATTACAAAGAGGAAGCCAAGAGGCAACTACTGAGGAATTACTGTAAAACAAGCTGTTTTCCAATTCCTTCTCAAGAGTCCTTGGCATTAGCATGAATGAATTAACATGGATTAGGATCCAATTGCTACCAGAGCAGACAGAGGAGGGCGTTAAGAAAACACAGTATCTTTCCAGTTGTTACCTAGTTTGGACCTTACAATATATCTCATTATTTTACGTGAAATGAAACATCTTGAATGTCCAGAACACCACGCAAGCACACACCAAAATCAAACGCAGGGATTTATGTTTTTATTGGTATCAATGACATTATTGATGATGAGAATGAATGTCATACTGATTATTAAGAACACAAAACAAATGATCACAAATAGAAACTTAATGATATAATTTTCACCAGTTGAATTTTTACTCTGTGGGACTGCAGTTTGTGTATGTGTGTGTGAGTGAGCATGTGTATGTGTGTGTGTGTTTTTATTATTCTTATTTCTCCTCTTACGAGATTGCTTCTTTGTCCTCTGTGTCCACTTTCCACCCCCATCGCAGGGCAATTAGGATACCCCTTTTCAGCTTCAAATTCCTCATCTTTAATTTAACATTTTTTCATTATAAATAGGGGTAGCCACACGACAGAAAAATGTGGAAGACAAATTCTCCCCTAAACCATCAAAGTAATTTTGGGATATTTACTTCCAGTTTTTACTTTTGTGCTTTAAACAAAACAAAACACAATTAAGGTCAATATAGATAGAATTTAATGTATTACTTTTCCTCCTACTGATATTATATTAATAAACACTTCTCTATATTACTCACCTCTATAACTATAATTTTTAAGGACCACAGAACATTTCATTTGTGGATGTACCATAATTATCTGTAGAAATTTAAGTTATAACTTTTTGCTACAAATGATCCCGTGGGTAACATGCCAGGTTGAGTACTTTCACAATTTTTTTACCCTAATACCAGTGACCAAGAGTTTGAGGGCTTAGCCAGAAGCAATTACCAGCTTTTGCACAATCGTGTGTTTTCTCAAAATTGTGTTTAATTTGGCATTAAGTGCATAAATTTTTATTATGGTTAATAATTATTGATTAAAATTATTCTCCTCTCGCAGCCAGTTTTTTTTTTTTTTAACAAAACTAATGTTTTATGAAGATCTATATATTTATCTTGTGGATTCAATTGTCCCTTGCATGAGTATTACACTTGAGCAGTTTCAGGGAGTATAGCTACTTTCATACTTTGGATTATTTCCTTTGTATAAATTCTCAAGAATAAAATTACTGGTCAATGGGCATGATCTCCTTTATAAATTCAATTCATCTTTGATGACAATGATTATTACTTAAAAGTTCTGGCTAATTTTGAAGATGAAAAAAGAGATCTCATTTTACTTTTTTTGACTACTAATCAGGTTGAACATTTTCTTATTTTTACTTACCGTTAAAACTTTTTCTTTTAGGAATCATCTATCTCTGTTCTTAGCTTCCAAATGAAGGGATCATGAAATTTTGCTCTCTTGGGCAAACTACAACTTTGTTTCTTCTCTTCTGATAGATACTCAAGCATTAATTTTTCTTTTTTCAAAAAGTCAGAATTTGATTCTACAGTTATAATACAGAGTGATTCCAACCAAACACTTGACTTGCCAGTTACATCATACCCAACACAAAGCAGCTATGTTTTTGATCATATTATAACATAGCAGTATTTTTGTTTCTTCTACAGAGAAAAACCAAACCCCCATATTAACAGAAATGATAAACGCTGACTCATGGAACTAGGTCTGCTACTCTGCCAGTAATATACAATTCAGCCTCATCTCATATTGTAAGCCCTGATTCCAAATTCATACCCTACTTATTATTTAAATCAACATTATTTGTAAAACAGAGCCTTTTAATGGCTTACCTTGTCCATATCTATTAATGTTACAGGAATGTTTCTTCCAACTACCACCATCACTGTGCGACCACAGTTATCAACACCTACAAACAGGAAATGTAATCAACACCCAGAAACTTTATTCCAAGAGTATTATTTGTCCTGGGCTCTGACTTTATAAAAATATTCTACACAAATTTAAAAGACTGAAAACCGGGAAGCATGTTTTTAAAATTTCATCTTCTGATTTCATTTACTGTATAGAAAACATCAACTTTTTTTTTTTAAGCTTCATGAAATTTTTGATCACTGCCCTGACTTTTAAGATAAGATCTCTAAAATTTCATCTTCTGATTTCATTTACTGTATAGAAAACATCAACTTTTTTTTTTTTAAGCTTCATGAAATTTTTGATCACTGCCCTGACTTTTAAGATAAGATCTCTTAAAGATTTTAAATTGGGGACAGCCAAAGATCTTTTTATAAATAGCTTTTTGTTTAAGCTCAGTATGACTTTTAATAATACGACTCGAATCTGAAAACTGATGAAAATTACTGAAAAATACTGTTTGAAAAAAAAATATAATGCAGAAAGAGTAGGAATCTGGGAACTTGTACAGTTTCCATTAAATATTTATGAAACGTTTGAATTCTGTAACAGCAAGTTTATGGTACTTTATAAGCAGAAAAACAATTTTAAAAGAAAAAGGACAGTGGGAAGAAATGAAGTTGGCCAATGTAGAACTATAAGTTGAAGATTTTATAGGTTGAGGTGTTATTTTTAAGATCTTGATATTGGCAGAAACTATTTGCATTAGTATAAAAGCTTTTTATTCTTATTAGAATGGATGAAATCAGAGAAGAATGAAGTCTCAAATAGCATGCTGAGTAGTGTCCTTGATAAGCAAAAGAATAAGTTACCACATCCTTAAGCTCACCTGTTTGGTATAAGGCTTTTAGAGAAGCAATATCAGACAGATCCTCAGATCTTGCTTGACATAACCAGCGATTATAGCTAGAGAAATAAAGGATATAATCATTATAATAAACCACTGAAAATTAAATTTACAAATGGGACCAATTTTTGTATTCCTCCCTGACCCGAAATAATTGATTTTTCATTATAAGAAAGAAGGAATTAAAGAAGCTATTATACTGTGCTGAATCTCTACCATGTTATTGATAAAATAAAAACAAATTAATTATTGAGAAAGGAACTACTTGATTTAAAAAAATCCTTATGATAAAAAAAAACTATACAGATAAATGGCTAAGATATCAAGTACTCAAACTAACATTGTTTTAAAATACTATTATTTTCCTATACTAAAAAAAAAAAAAAATGCAAATAGAGAAACCCTGAAGTAATGGCAGATCTCCAAAACAGATGTTCACTCATTCAACAAAGAGTTATTGAGTGCTTACTCTATGATAGGTATTGAGAATATTATAGTGAATAGACATGGTTGCTGCCCTCAAGGAGTTCACTTTTCAGGGGAAAAACAGATAAGTACTCTATATGTTATGTGAAACTACTGAGGAGCTAGGTAATTTTATCTGGGAAGTCCAGGCATATTTAATGATTGGTTAATCAAACTAGTTGTAATGATACCCCATATACCAGATCATATGAACTGCAGTTTGGCTTTGGCTAAGAGGATGTTAAAGCTGGAAGAGTCATTAAAGATCTCCTAGAGGGGGAGATGACCTCAAAAGATGAATGGTCAAGTTCATCTTAGCATTACTAGCCAATTAATGGTAACACTGAAACTGAAAATACACTCAGGTTTCCAGACTTCTGGAAAGGTCAGTACTTTTTCTACTACTATACCATACTGCTTTTTCAAAATTTGAAGTGTCACTTATACTTGACTTTGAAAAAGCTTTTGAGGTACCAAAATGTATGAAAAGCAACTTTGAAGTGTCTAGGACACATATGGCAACAACCAGCAACAACAACATCAACAACAAAAGCTAGACTAGGAGAAGGGAGACTTGGGTTCTAATCTTACTACTTTCAGTGCAAGCTTACTGAAGTTGATCTACCTGTATGGACCTAGTTTCCTCATCTGCAAAATGGTGTTTATGTAGGACATCGCTCAGCTATAAAGTACAATCACACAACTAAAGCTATTTAATGGCAAGTCTGTTACATACAGATTGTAACCAACAAGTGATATGCCTGCTAGTTTCACAGAAATCGTTATTACTTGTGAAAAACACACTTGGTACTGTATTAGTTCTATAAATCGCCTTCTTAAATTTGGTAACTTGCCAAACTATGCAAACTGAAAAGTCAAAGATAACAGCTTTTAATTTTGGTTTAAAATATAATCTGAAAGTCAAGATAAGATCTAAGTTTATTGTAGTTCTCCCTAATTCATGTACACTATTCCATATTTTTTACACAGTCATTTCCCAAGTTATTCCCGCTAAATCCACAATTCTATTTTTTTCTTTAAAAATTTTTTTTCTTTAATAAATAAAAATTATATATATTTCTGGTGTCCAACAAGATGTTTTGATATGTGTATATGTTGTGGAATGGCTAAACTAAGCTAATTAACACATTCATTATCTCACATATTTAACTTTTTTTGTAATGAGAACACTTAATATCTACCCTTTTAGCAATTTTCAAGTATACAACACACTGTTATTAACTATAGCCACCATGTTGTACAATAGACCTTTTGAACTACTCCTCTTGTCTAACTGAAATTTTGTATCCTTTGACCAACATCTCCCCAATCCTGCCTCCTCCCACTCCCAGCCCCTGGTAACCAACCAATCCACTCTCTGCTTCTATAGGTTCACCTTTTTTAGATTCCAAATATAAGTGAGATCATGCAGTATTTGTTTTTCTGTGCCTGGCTTATTTCACTTAAGGTAATGTTTTATATTTTCACTATGAAGGTTAAAAGTGGGAGGGGTAAAGTAAAAGTGTAGAGTTTTTGTTCTTTTTTCCTCTTACAATTCTATTGTTTTCTAATTCCTTTATGATTAAGTCATCTTCACAGTAAGATTAAAGAGAAAAATATTATCTTAAATGTCTATGAGTACCACAGGTCCTAGCACAAAGCATATAACAGAAATTCAGTAAATCCCTATTAATTTCTATAGTCTGTTCATGTATCTATCAGCTAATTTTTCAAAGAGTGATTGCATTTGTAATGCAATGCTTGCATCACAGATCACAGTAGGAACTCAAATCTTTGCTGAATGAAATAATAAGCATAAGTATTATGCCAGGTATTTTGGGGGCTTGAGATGAATTAAAAAAAAACAAACAACTCTTGGCTTCAAAGAGTTTAAAGTTGAATATATGAGACAGATAATATTATAAAGACAATAACTTTGTAATATGACAGAATGAGACATGCAACCCAATAGAAAGAAGCCTGAATCCTCCACCAATCAAGTATGTATGTTGAGAAAGAGACTGGTGGGGGTGGGGGAAATGGAGTACAGGCAAGTCCCAGATATGTTGTAGAAACTGCTCCCTTCTTTGTACCCCAAAGACTTCTACCATGGTCAGTATAAGGCTTTTCCCATTTATTGCAATGTCTGCTTTCATTCAATTAGACCACAGATAGGAAATATGTCTTACTTGTTTCCATATTTCCAGTCAATCCCTAGGGTAGTTCTTAAAACTCAATGACCATGTATTCAATGAACTCTGAAAAATAAATTTTTTTAAACTAGAACTCAGGTGCACAATCTAGAATTAATCATCCTTGGTTCAAAATTCTCTCATCACTGGTACATACACAGTCCACTTTAAAACACTGGTTGAATAATGTTATTTTTAATGAAGTAATATGCACCCCCAAACCTACTACCCCAAATGAAAATTAGCACCTTCACTATAACCTACTCTCCTCCAATTCTAATCCCCTGCTTCCCCATCATCACCTGGAATCCCAGGTTCATCATTTCCTTGCTTTCTTTTCCATATCATTTTAGTTCACCTATATGTATTCGATGTAAGAAGTTATTTTTTGGTTGTTTTTAACTAATAAAAAAAGCTTATCATGCTATATGTAATCTTTTGGGTCTTCCTTTTTTGACTTATTATCCTGCTAAGATTCATCCATATCATTGGGTTTCAATGTTGTTCATTTATTTCGACTATTATATTAGCATAGTGTATTCATACTATATGAAAACCATAGTTTTATTTTTCCACTCTCCCACTGATGAGCACTTGGGCTGTTCCCAGGTTTTTGCTATTGTGAACAGTGCTATAATCTACTGGTTTTACATATCTCCTGGTACATATGTACATGATTTCTCTTGAGTAAACACCTAGGAGTGAAAGTGCTAGGTTACAGAATATGTTCAATTTTAGGAGATAAGTCCAAATCTTTTTTTCCAAAGCACTTCATCAATTTACACTTCTATAAGCAGTGAATGAGATCCTTGAGTCCATGTCCTCTTCAACACTTGGGATTATCATATGTTTTAACTTTTGCCAATCGGTTAGGTTTGAAATGGTATCTCGTTTCTCTCATCACTAATGAGGTTGAGATCCTGTTTATGTTTACTGGACATGTTTTCTTTTTCTGTGAGATACCTGTTCATATGGCTTATCCATTATTCCATTGGGTTGCTTGTTCTTTTTCTCACTGATTTGTAGTTCTTTACATATTCTTGATACTAATCATTTGTCAGTTGTGTATTGTGAACATCTGCTCCTATTCTGTAACTTGCTTTTCACTTTCCATAAGCGTCTTTGCTCCACTTTCTAAAGTTCTTAATTTTAATATAGTCAAAAGTATTTTTTCTTTTATAGTCAGTGTTTTTTTTTTTTTTTGTCTTTTGTCTTTTTCCGTGTCCGGCAACGGATTGCAACCCTCAGTGTTGCCCCCGTACCAGACCGGGGACCGGCAACGGGATTGCAAACCTCGGTGTTGCTCCCACGCCTCGCTCAGCCAGTGAGCGGGAACCGGTCTGTATGTGGGATCCGAACCCTCGGGCGGGAGTGCCGCTGCGCTTCCCAAGCGGTGCACTTATCCAGTGCGCCACCGGGCCGGCCCCTATAGTCAGTGTTTTTTATGTCTTGTTTAAGAAATCTTCCCTTTTTCTAAGGTATGAAATATACTAACTTATAACTTCTTCCATGAGTTTTGATTTTCTTAAAAAAAATTTAAGTTCTTAATCCATCTAAAATTGATTTTAGTTCATGCTGTAGGTTGGATGCCCCCACCAACCTCACTGAAGCTTAATCCCCAGTGTAACTGATGAGGGTAGGAAATCCTATTATGATAATTGAAAGGTGGGGCCTTGAAGAGGTGATTAGATTGTAAGGACCATGCCCTAGTTCATGGGCATGGTTCTGAGGGCTTTAAAAGGAGAGCATGTGAGTCCCTCTCTCTATGCTCTGCCATTTTCTGCCATGTGAGACCCCTGCATTGCTGTAAAGCCACCACCAAAGAAGACCCTCACCAGATATGTTTCCTGGACTTTGGACTTCCCCCAAAACTGTAAGCAATGAATTTCATTTTCTTACAAATTACCCAGTTCCAAGTATTTTGTTATAAGCAACAGAAATGGACTAATACAGTCAGTCCATTGTACAAACATGAAATAGTATAAACTTTAAAATGTTTTTAACCTTGATTAGTGATTAACAACTTGAGATCCAATGATAGATTTGGGTTGTAAAACAAAAACATGTTTATGAGCAGAAGGTTTATAGCTTATGTCAGATGCTCAAAGGGTTAATGATTTAAGGTTAGAATAACTGCTGAGACACTGGTGCTGCTCTGGTCTCTAAAGACCTTGAGGTGAATCTTAATGCAACAATTCATGACTGCAATCTTCATCAGGTTTCTTCTTTATTCTAATTAAGTCCCTCCATTCCCACTATCTATTGTATAAGTTTGATCAGTCATTTTTTTCTCATTTTGAATCAGTAGTTGGGAAGAGGGAGAAAATGCAAAAGATGTTACTTTTACATCCTCAATCAATAGAGGTACGTTTTCCTCTAAACTTCATTATCCAAAGAATATTTTACATTTTCCATTACATCTCTTGTAAATTGCACCTCATTTTCTACTGTACTTTCTGTGTTTTATTTCAATAAAGACATGTAATCTTTTGTTCCAATCCCCAAATCAAAACAAGCTAAAAAAGGAAAATATCAACTCAAAATAGTATCTGGTTTTCCTATAGCTTATTCCAAATAAACAAATTTCTATTACTTGACAATCAGGTGAAAGATAATAATCATAGATAAACAATAATAAAAAATGTCAAAGTAAGAGCAAAAATAGCCACTAGGGTGTTCTAAAGGCAGAAATACTGATTAGTTTCTTAATGGGTTGTAATAAACTAAGGTTAAACGCTGTCCTCACAAAGCTAACATAATCTAATTTCTTCCAGTTAATTAATTACCATCAACCTGCATAGCTGAAGGTTGAACGTTGAAGAAAATTTAAACTAAATTACTCTTAAAAGACCAATAACTAACCCATTTGTGTAAAACCAATAGCCCAGGGAAAATTTTGTCTTTAGAATTAACAGAAGCTTTTCCAGACCTCATGCAACTGCCCTATACGAGACTTGGTTCAGACCCTTGTTATATCCTCTTACTATATCCTATACCTGTAATTTAAACAATTATTCATATACATTTACTTTAACATTTTTCTCCTCTGCAAGACCCAAAGCTCCATGAAGTCAGGGGCTATATCCATCTCTTTTGTCACTTTATTACCAATAGTACCTAGCACAATACTTGGCACATTAGTAAGGGCTTAATATTTAATAATGAATGAGATGTTTTTGCTGTGAGAAATGACATGAGACAAAGGCAATTGGATCTTAAGCCAACCAAGGAACACCAATGAAAAGGAAAGGAAACTCTTAATGTAAAATAATTTTAAGAGTTTTTTAAAAACTGTATTTTTGAAAAAGAATATCTAGTTTGTCTCCTCATTTCTGTAAGTAAACCAACTCTTATATTATGATACAGCTAAATCAGTCACAAGTGGACATAATACCTGGAAATATTAATGCAAGAATTAGACACATCAGCTGGACAGTTAGCTCACGTGGGAGAGTGTGGTGCTGGTAACACCAAGGTCAAGGGTTTGGATCCCCTTACCGGCCAGCTACCAAGGGGAAAACAAAAAGAATTAGAAATGTCTAATTTTTTCAGATGTTAAAAAGAATCATTAGAAGAGATACTGATGTGGGAAGTCAGTGCTATGAAAGAAATGATATAATAAAACTATTGCCAATTCACGTGACCTTTTGTTTTTGATGGAAGAATTGAAGTTTTTCAAAAAGAAATTACTAACTAAAAATCTACTTACCTCTCAAAGATAAAGACTTTAACACTTGTTCAATTTAACTAAAATAATCAACAGAAACCGGACTCAATATGTGAAAATAAAAGCTTGATTTGGAAAGAAGAAAAACAGATTAAAAAAACTACAATTTGCAATCTCAAACATTGCTGAGTATGCAAACAGATGACTTACAGTTCAGTTGTATCATAAACTCGTAAATAATTAGTCATCAATTCTAAAACTTTTGGGTCTATGGACCCTTTTATGTTTTTAAAAATTGAGAACCATAAAGACCCTTTCTTTATGTTATTTATATCTATCAATATTTACCATATTAGAAATAAGAACAGAAATTTAAAGGTATTTATTAATTTAAAAACAATAAAAAACCTATCATGTAAACATAACTTTAATAAAAAAAACTGTATTTACGGAGAAGAGTTATACTCTCTTAATTATTGCAAATCCCTTTAATTTCTGCTGTATTCTCACATCTGCTTCTGCATTTAATCTGCTGCAGTATCACATGTTAAATAGCCTCCAGAAAACTCCATAAAACACTGTAAATAATGAAATGAAAAGGGAAAATAAGTCTTAGTAATTTTACGAAAATAGTTTGATCTCACAGGTCCCCTGAGAGGGAATCAGGTTCCCAGGACCACACATTTGAGAAGTGCTGTTATCACTATTAAAGTAAAATGAGCAGGAGGCCAATAGTTTGGGGTTGTTTCTGTCCCAGGAACCCTTACACAATCATACTAAAACTTAACTTAGAGGTATTCCTTGTAACTGATTAATTTTGGACAAAACAACAACAAAAAAACCCAACTAAAAACCCAAGTTTCAGTCAATCACAAACAGCTAACTAGCTGTCAATCAAGTGTTCTTCACTTTGCTGCCACATTAAGCCTATAAAAGCCTGCTGCTCACACTACTAGAGCAAAGCTCTCTGAATCTCTTCTGGTTTTGAGTGGTGCCTGATTCATTAATCTATTGATTTATTTTGTTTTGCTTTTTGGCTATTGGCTGGTAGGGGGATCCGAACCGACCTTGGTGTTATAACATCACGCTCTAAACAAGTTAACCAGCCAGCCCTGATTCATAACTCTTTCTTTGTTTAAATAAACTCTGTTAAACTTATTTTGTCTAAAGTTTTTCTTTTAACATCACTCTGAAGTATTCTACATTACAGTTCTCATAAGACTTCATCTTTAATCATCATAGACACTGTGCACATAAGTGGGAAATCAGAGCATCTTTGATTCAGATATAGCTTATCACTCAAGGGAAATGAATGGCAGAGGTACCCAGCCTTTATTTCCCAGTTCTGGCTTTGGGAGCCACAGCCTGTACTCTTCTCCAAGCCTGCAACTGTGCTGACTGGATGTGCACAACAACCTGCTTGCTGTTCAGAACTTCTGCCTCACCATCTGTCAATACCTCCAACATCTGAAGGGAGTATGTGTGGCTCACTCATGAATTCCCAAAAGATATGGATTACTTTATCTCCATGTACTTCCACCTAGAATGTTTCGTAGAGTAAGTGCCCAATGTTTCCTGAACTGAATGGAAAAAGTCAAACATGTAACAAATTTGACCTTTGAGATCAATGTCCTCTACCAATACAAGGACGTTTAACATGCTGTCTTCATATTCCTTCCTAGAACCTACCCCTTTGCTGGGAACTCCTTTCCAAAAAGTGTGGACTTGTACATATTCATTTTAATACTGGCTTGAACTAGTAGTTCTTAAGTAAAATGAATCAACTCATTTAAAAAAAAGACAGACAAGCATCCAGCCTAAAGACAAACTTAAAAAGTTCCAGATTATTGGTCCATTTCATGGAGAAATAAAAAAGATATGATGTGGTGTGTGTGTGTGTGTGCATGCGTGTGTGTGTGTGAGCAGAGAGAGAGAGAGAGAGAGAGAGAGGAAAAGTGGTTGAATGATTTGAGAAAGGTGATAACCATGCAGTTTTTGCATGTGAATACAAAAAAATCTTTAGTCCTTTCCAAACTTCTCTGAAGTTGGTTTGTGTAAGTGGGTTGAAGATAGTGGTAGAGAAGGGAGATATGCTGCAGTGGCTACTTTGAAGGTTTTCCCTTAGTTTGCTGTAACCACGGGCAAGCCACTCTGTAGGATCACTTTATCCCATGTAGAGAGGTCATAGTAGACCAGTGATTTAGGGCACAAAAGAGCTATTTAAGAAACTTTAGAAGAAAGATTTCCCAGTCTTTCCTATTGAGATTCTGATTCAAGAAGTTTGGTGTGGGGCCCACAAATTTTTAACAAGCAACTCTGGTGATTCTAAAGCTGACAGACTGTGGACTCCCTTTGGAAAACTGTACCAGATGACCACCAAAATTCCTTCCAATGATAAAGTACTGGTGAGAGACCATAGATCAGTGGGTATTAAAGTGTGGTCTGCAGACTCCTGAAAAGGTTCTGAGACACCTTCAGGGCATTTGCAAGTTCAAAACTATTTTTGTAATAACACTAAGACATTATCTGCCTTTTTCACTGTGTTGACATTTGCGCTGATGGTGCAAAGGCCAACGGATGGGTAAAAATGACTGGTAATGGCCTTAGCATAAATCAAGGCAGTGGCACCAAACTGTAGTTGTAGTAACTGCCAAATACTTGGAAAAAACCAGCCAGTTTCATTTAAGAATATCTTTGATGAAGAAGTAAAAATTATTAATTTTATTAAATCAACCCTTGAGAACACATCTTTTTAAATTAATGTGTGACAGTATGGGAAGAACACATAAAGCACTTCTGCATACCAAAGTACGTGGCTGTCTTGACGAAAAGCACTGTGTGACTGAACTGTAAGCTGAACTCTTTGCCTTTTTCATGGAGCACCATTTTTACTTAAAATAATGATTGCCAGACAAACTATGGTTATTCATCATGACTAATAGGCAGATGTTTTCTCAATAATAAATAAAGTGACCCTGCCATTTCAAGAAAAATAGCCAACAGCATTTGCTGCCAAAGATAATACCTGAGCTTTAAAAAAATATATGTAATTTTGGAAAATCTGTATTATCACCAGAAGTGTGATAGTTCCTGATAATTAAAGACTTTCCTGATGAGACTGGCGGTGATACTAATATATTTTTTGTTATTATGTAATGAAATGTGTTAATATTTGAAAGACCTGAATAATTCCATGAGTTAGTATTTTCCAAAAGAACAATGCATCATGTTATAAAGTCATGCTATAAGTTTCCCAAAAATCCATTCGAAGCACAGGACAGAATAACACATTTTAACATAACAGAATACAAAGATTCATGGATATGCTTTGAGATTCCACATTACAACTAAGTTAAACTACCATTTATTAAATTCCGGTGTAGTATCCAAGAATATCCCCAATTATTTGAAAAGTTTTTAAAATACTCTTCCCTTTTCAAGTATATATCTGAGTGAGGATGGATTTTCTTCATATACTTTACCCGGAACAACTTATTGCAACAGTTTGAATGCTGATATAAATATCCAGCTGTCTTTTATTAAGCCAAACAGGAAAAGATTTGTAAGATTTTTAGAAAGATAAAACACCACTATTCTTCTCACTAAATTAAAAAAAAAATAGTTATTTTTCACAAAAACATTATGTATTTTTTTTTAAAAATTGATAAATAATTACTCATATGATACATACTGATAGATATTACTCCTGTGAACAAAACTCTCTGGGGCCCTCAGCAATTTTTAAGAGAGCAAAGAGAGTAAGAAGTTTGAGAACCACTGTTCTACACAAAAAGAGTTAACCAAATCTAACACTGCATAAACCACGTCGTGAAAAAGCTTTAAAGAGAATATAGATGCCAAGGTCCCAGTGATGTGAGGGGGAACCCAGGCGCTGTATTTAAAGAAAAGTGTCTCCAAGATGATTCTTACACATGGCCATGTTTAGAAACCACTGAAAACATCATTTGACTGTGACTGTATCCTTAGGAAAAGTTGTTTACTGGTGCCCCCTAGTGGCTAACTTGTTTTTGTTTTTAAAAATAAAATCAGAATGAAGACCTGAGACTGAGGAGATGCAAAATTTTAATTCTGTAAGGGACTCTAGAGATCATCTAGTCCAATCCCACTTTACAAATGGAGAATGAATATATCCAGACACAACAATACAGCGTGATAAATGCTATGCTATGCTATGCTTTGGGTAAGGGGGAGGTGTGAAAAAAGCATACAGGAGGAGGCATCTATTCCACACTTGGGAGATAAGTTTCCAGAGGTGATTGCTTCTAAGTTGAAACCTGGAGAATGGACAGGAGATGAAGGATGAGAGTATTCTAGTCAAAAGGAATGGAAAGCACCAAAGCTCAAAGGCAAAACAGACCATCATCTGATCAGTACTGAAGACAATAACAGTGACTGATTTTAAGAACTTGATGAGTACCAGGTGCTGTGCTGAGCTCATTACATTATCTTATTTAATGTTCACAACAACTCTGTGAGATGTTATCCCTCAACCAACCCTATAAGGTAATGGATAGGAGCCCTTTATAGTTTATAATTTTTTGTTTTTAAAGATTTTTTGATAAGCACCTAGCTTTACAAGGACTGTTAATCTTTAGAAAAGCTTACACAAAACGTACAAAATCTGCTTCTATGTTTTTAAAAGGATTTATTCTGAATTGCTTTAGAAAACACTTGGAAGAAACAGAATGGGTCAGATGCCTTATAATGTCCTTGGGATAAGTTGGGGAGAAATAAAACTTTTAAATTTAATAAAACTATAGGTTATGCTTTAATTATAAACATAGTAAAGTAAAAACTTTTCCCTTCCCTTTTCCATATTTCTGCTTTCAGAATATAACCTCATAAGGAGACACTACAATCACAAGAGACAGCAGGACTCTGAAATCAGACATATATATGGATACTAGCTTCACCACATATTAAGTGTGACCACTGATAAATTACTTATCTTTGAGTTTCTATATCTACAAAATGGGGACAATATCTTCCTCACTGGATTGTCATGAAGAATAAATTAGAACACATTATGTATGTGTATATATATATATACACACACACACAGATCATTCAGTAGATATAAGGTCCCTTTCTTGTTTCTGATGTCCTTATGTGTCTAACAGTCCAAAGGGGTTTGCCTTATGATATAGATTGGATCTGTTCTTCCCTCAAAGCCCATGCTGAAATATGATCCCCAATGTGGCAGTGTTGGTAGGTGTTTGGGTCATAGGGGTAGATCCCTCATGAAAAGATTAATGCCTTCCCTGGGGGTGGAGGGTAGTGAGTGTTAGTTCTATTAGTAAGCTCTATTAGTTCCCATGAGGAAGGTTATTTAAAGGACCCTGGGACCTCCTCCATCTCTCACTGCCTCTCACCATGTGATCCTGCACGAGCTGGCTGCCCTGCTGTTTACCGCTAAGAGTAGAAGCAGCCTGAGGCCCCCACCACATGCAGCTGTCTTAAGAATCATGAGCCAAATAAACCTCTTTTCTTTATAAATCACCCAGTTTCAGGTATTCTGTTAGAGCGCTAAGAGTAGAAGCAGCCTGAGGCCCCCACCACATGCAGCTGTCTTAAGAGTCATGAGCCAAATAAACCTCTTTTCTTTATAAATCACCCAGTTTCAGGTATTCTGTTAGAGCAACAAAAAAATGCACTAACACAGAAAATTGGTACCAGGAGTGAAGTGTTGCTATACAGATACCTAAAAAAGTTGAAGTGGCTTTGGAACTGGGTAACGGGCAAAGGTTGGAGGAGTTTGGAGGACTCAAAAGAAGACAAAAAGATGAGGGAAAGTTTGGAACTCCTCAGAGATTGTTTAAATGGTTGTGACCAGAATGCTGATAGAAAAGTGGACAGTAAAGATCATGCGGATGATGAGGTCTCAGAAAGAAATGAAGAACTTATTGGGAATTGGACAAAAAAAATCACCCTTGCTACACCATAGCAAGAAACTTGGCTGTACTGTGTTCATATCCTAGGACTTTGTGGAAGGGGGAACTTAATAGTTATGAATCTGAATATTTGGCAGAAGAAATTTCTAAGCAGTGAAGCATTCAGACTGCTGCATGGCTACTTATAATAGCCTAGTCTCAGTTATGGCGGTAAAGCTAGAATTTATAATTTAAAAAGGAAGCAGAACGTAAAGATTTAGAAAATTTGCAGCCTGGCCATGTGATAATGAGAGAGCATTTTCAGGAGAAAAATTCAAGGGTACAGCAGATGGACTGGTTGCTAAAGACATTGGCATGGCTATGAGGCAGCCAGGTGCTAATAGCCAAGACAATGAAAGAAATGCCCTGAAGGCAATTCAGAAGTCTTTGGGGGCCACCCCTCCCATCATAGACCCTGAGGCCTAGGACAACCATTCCAGGGGAGCGGCTGCCCTGCACTGCCTAGGAATGCACCTCCCTGTACCTTAGCTGCTCTGGCTGTAGCTTCCTTGCCTTAGGTGGCCCCATGTGTGTGGCTCGTGACACAACTCTGGAGAATGCAAGCCAGAAACCTTGGTGGCATCCATGGGGCATTAAGTCTGCAGGCTGGCAGAACGCAAGAGTGGTGGAGTGGCAGTCTCTGCCCAGATATTGGAGGATGTATGGAAAAACCTGGGGGCTCCTGCAGAGACCTGCTGAAGGGGTGGAGCCATTGCAGAGGGCATCTACTAGGGCAATGAAGGGAAGAAATGTGGGGCTGGAGTCCTCACAGAGAGCCCCCACCAAAGCAATGTCTAGTGCAGCCACTGTAGTGGAGCTGCCACCAAGACTCCAGAACTGTAGAGCCATTGGCAACTTTCAATGCCCACTTGGAAAAGCCAAGAGGGTGGGGATGCCCAATGCTTTGGGGGCCCAAGCCCCCCATTGTGCACAGGATTCAGGACTTGGAGTCAAAGGAGATTATTCTGGAGCTTTAAGATTTAATGTTTGCCCTGCTGGGTTTTGTACTTGTTTGGGGCATGTTCCTCCTTTCTTCTGGCCTATTCCTCTCTTTTGGAATGGAAATGTGTACCCAATGTCTGTTCCACCATTGTATCTTGGAAGGAGATAAATTTGTTTTTGATTTTTACATGTGCACAGTGCACAGCTGGAACTTTTGCCTTTGGTCTCAGATGAGACTTCGGGTTTTGGACGTTTAAGTTGGTGCTGGAACAAGAGAAGACTTTTAGGACTATTGGGATGAAATGATTGTATTTTGCACAGGAGAGGAACGTGAGTTTTGGGTGTGGAATGACATAGTTTGGATATGTTGTCCCCTCAAAGCTCATGTTGAAATCTGATCCCCAATGTGGTAGAGTTGGGAGGTGTTTGGGTCATGCGGCAGATCCCTAATGAACAAATCAATGCCCTCCCTGTGCAGGGTAGTGAGTGAGTTCCCGCTTTATTAGTTCCTGTGAGAGCTGGTTGTTTAAAGGACCCTGGCACCTCCCTTCCTTCTCTCTCTTGCTTTCTCTCGCCATTTTTCAATATTCTACTGACTGCCCTGCCACTTTCCACTATGAGTCAAAGCAGCCTGAGGCCCATACCAGATGTAGCTGTCCCAGAATCATGAGCCAAATAAGCCTTTTTTCTTTATGAATTACCCAGTATTCTGTTATAGCAACACAAAAACAGACTAATACACCTTACTTTCTTTGATGCTGCTTCTGCAAGGCTGCCTCTGATAATTGTCCCTGAAGGATCAGTTTTCTTTGCTTATCAATATCTCCTTCCATTCGGGCAAAAGCATGAGAGCCAATGAAAGAGAGATCAACTCCCAAGCCTTCATCCTCATCTTCTTGGTTGTCTGTAACAAAAACAGTACTATAAATAGAGAGCTTATGACAAAATAGACAGCAAGTGAAAAAGATTGTGCTGCAGTACGGATGACTGCGAGGAAACTCCAAAAACTGGAGTTAAGGTAAATTTTGGAGAATAAAATGGAAATCAGATTTAGGCACTTGTAGAATTGAAATAATGAAAGAAACTTGCCTGTTCGTGTGTGACAAAAGTTTTAGAAATATGTGAAATCAAATCAAGGTGACCTGGGTGTAAACTTAAGAAGAAAAGTGTAGGATGTGATCATAAGCAAAGACAGAAGTAGACCATACTTGAGTTTAAAGATGGCTTGTCGTACAGCACCTAACAAAAGAAGTATGAAAAACAAATAATTGGGAGCATTTATACAGTACTGTTTAAGGAGGCAGCAATTGACTCATTGGCACATTATTTCCAGACCTGCTGTCAGGCACCACCCTAAAGAAGACGGATGGACCAAGATCACAGGGTATAATCCAGATTCATTAAGAAATACTTCAATTATAATTTAGCATCCTGGTTTTCTATACTGGTCATATCAACATAATTGTTTTGGACCTTAAGAGTTATAGTTCTCACTACAAGTTAATAAGTAAAGTTTCTGATCTATCCATGTGATCACTGTGAGTTTGGCTAGTAGAAGCCAGTCTCTTAGGAACAGAAGCTCTCTTAGTGTGGTGCCCACTGCCTGACTAGAGTTGTTAAAAATGAAAACTAAAAAAACAAACCTTGGGCCTTGGGGAACTTCCAAAGGCAGTGTGTCACCACTTGAATCCCAGCCTGGGAACCATTGGCTGGGACTTCCCCACATTTACTTCACTGCTTTTCAAACTGTGACAGACCATAGTTTAGAAAGGTCTTTAATTAAAAAATACCTGTGAATGAATCTTCCTTCAACCCCTCAAGTAAAGCAGATTATATATGGTTTTTAGCAGATTTAATATTTTAATTGAAAATATTTATGAACACTAAGGCCTATATATTTAAGGTAACAATATTTTAAGATATAAACGCAAATCAAGCACTCATTGAGAACGGTGGATAGGAAGGAATCTTTTGGCTAATCTACTCATCTACTGTCCAGCATTGCCAACTTAAATTGGTTTTGCTGTTCACTATTCCTTATCACAGTAAATACATTTTATGGAGGAAAAGTTATTTGTTATAGTGGTGATGACAAGCATGAAGATTTCCAAACAACTCTGGTCATTATTTTAAGGTTCTACTATATTGGAGGATCCCACAAAGTACACTGGTACACCTCCAGCAAAGCTTGGTTCACAGACATTTCTGATGCTAGACCATTTATAAGTCCCTCCAGTTGACATAAGTCTATATGCTGGCGATAAAAAGGAGTTGAACAGCTTTCTACAGATTTCTCATTTTAAAAGAGTGTTCACAGTAGGAATCTCACAGTAATTCCCTGAGCTGCTGGATTTCAGGATCAAGGCCCAGCACTGAAGCTTGTGAGGCATTTATCCACAAAAGGGATTTATGGCCTTAAACATGTACATGTGAAGATCAGTACAAGCTGTCATACAGAACGGATTTAGAAGGGCTCCCAGCCTAACATGCTTTACATACTACTTCATCCTACATGAGTATAAAACCTAAGAAAACAAAATGGTTGTAGCATTTTTGCCTTAGTATTTAATGTTAGGTATGGCTTTTAGAAGACACTATTAAAACTGTTTAAAATTTTAGATGATAACATACTTAACTACAAAAATGGTTGTAGCATTTTTGCCTTAGTATTTAATGTTAGGCATGGCTTTTAGAAGACACTATTAAAACTGTTTAAAATTTTAGATGATAACATACTTAACTACTGTCTCAAATAGTGCCCTGCATTAGACTATAAGCTTTGTTAGGGTGAGAATGTTGTTATATCCACCTCTGAATACCCACTGCGTAACACAGACTTGACATAACATCTGTCTACCAATTTACCTACCTATCTATAGATAGATAAAATTTTTTTTAAATCAAAGAATAAATCTCAGCAAGAATAGGACTCTGAAAACTTCTAAACTGGTCTTGATCTTAGTGTCATGCTAACAGAGAATTTCCAAAAGGTCAGGCTGAACATCCTGCTTCTTTGGTGGTTGGTGTTTTATCAGAACCTCTGCTTCCTCAAGAGAGAAATTAGGAAAGGTAGAACTCTAGAACTCACCCTCTGGAGCACCAGGCTTTTCACTTATTCTAATCTGCCGTTCAGGTACCACAGGCTCCCCTTCTGCATTTCCAATATCTGCAGGTAGGTATGGCAATGTTTGACTCTCCTCCTTTAATGACCTTGGGAAATACAGAGGTAGCAGCTTTTGGTAAGTAGCCTGTGTCAGAAAAACAAGACATTCTGTGAAAATAATGAAGTAATGAAGCAGACCTTAGCAGTGCTTAGGCCTATTCATATACTTTGAAGACAGCCTCCATCAAGAATAAAGACCTTACCACTTTTGAGCTCAGACTAGATGCTAAGACCCTCAATCAGTTCCTGTGTTAAAAATCAGGATATTGTTAGCTAGTCAAGTTAAATGTGATGCCCATCCTCGCAATTCCAGTCACTGAATCTGGAATGCATAAGTCCTGCCACTTCTGCCCCCACCCCCACCTTCACTTACTAATGATACCTGTCTACCAAGACTCAGCTCAGATGTTACTTCCTTGACCCTTGGTGTGCTGTCAGGGTCCATTTGACCAATGTTTAGTTTTTGAGTTTTCTTTTTTTTACATTTCTAACTATTTGTGAAAGACTGATATTTCATAACTTTTATTCTTTAGAGATTTTTCAAAGAACAAAGATAAATTTTATTTTTTAAGGAAAGAAATAGAATAAAACCCATTTTATCTTATAATTTCCATATGGGTTGGTACACGGGGCTCATTTATAAATCCACGATACACGATCAGCGTTTAGTGCTCTTATTCTTCCTGTATCTTGAAGCATTTTGCTTTTTCATCATCCTAGGAATTACTTTATCATTACTCATCAATTATTCAAAACTATACTAAAAAAACTAAATTAAAATAAGAAAACAAAAGAATGATGGAATAGGCTTAGAAGGACAATAAAATTATTTACAAAATCTTTACTCCAGTATCCTTATTGTGTTGCCCACAGTAACTAATACATCATCTTTTAAGTAAACATATAAGACTGCAGACACCATCTTCAGAGTCTTTTTTTAAAAATTGAGATATAATTCATGTACCATAAAATTCAACCTTTAAAAGTATAGAATTCAGGCCGGCCCGTGGCTCACTCAGTAGAGTGCGGTGCTGATAACACCAAGGCCACGGGTTCGGATCCTATATAGGGATGGCCGGTTTGCTCACTAGCTGAGCGTGGTGCTGACAACACCAAGCCAAGGGTTGAGATCCCCTTACCGGTCATCTTTTTTAAAAAAAAGAAAAAGAAAACATCACATAACACTTCGAAAAAGTGATATAATTCTTTGGTAATTATAAAGCAATCTTTTTTTTTTTTTTTTTTTTGTCTTTTTTTTTCCGTGTCCGGCAACAGATCACAACCCTCAGTGTCGCCCCCATACCGGACCGGGACCGGCAACGGGATCGCAGCCCTCGGTGTTGCTCCCGTGCCTCGCTCAGCCAGTGAGCGGGAACCGGTCTGTATGTGGGACCACCACTGTCTAATTTCAGGACATTTTCATCACCGCAAAAATAAACCCCAAACCCATTAGCAATCATTCCCCAGTCCTCCCTCCTCCACTCCCCATTAGCGACTACTAATTTTCTTTCTGTCTATATGGCTTTGCCTATTCTGGACATTTCACAAAAATGGTATAATATGTGGCTTTCTGGGTCTGCTTTCTTTCATTTAGCATAATGTTTTTAAGGTTCGCCCATCTTATAGCATGTATCAGTACTTTTTATGACTGAATAATATGCTATTGTATGTATGTGCCACATTTTTTTTATCAGTTCATCTCATTTGGGTTGTTTCCATTACTATATGAATAATGCTGCTATGAAGACTTGTGTACAAGTTTTTGTGTGGACATGTGTTTTCAATTCTCTTCTGTATATACGTAAGAGCGGAACTGCTGCATTACATGGTAACTCTATATTTAACCTTTTCAGCGACTGCCAGACTAATTTCCAAAACAGCTGCACCATTTTTACATTCCCACTAGGTATGTATGAGAGTCCCAATTGTTCCACATCCTCATTTGTAACTATAGCCATACTAGTGAGTGTGAAGTTATATTTCATTGTGGTTTTGATTTGTATTTCCCTAATGGTTAATGTCATGGAGCATCTTTTTGGTGCTTACTGGTCATTTGTATATTTTCTTTGAAGAAATGTGTATTAACCATGTTGTTTTTCATTATCCCTTTACTCTACAATAAATTATTCATACATAATTTTTTTAAAAAGGATGGTACTTTTTAAAATTATTTTTATTTATACATATTTATGGGGTACAGAATTGACTATCAGTATTTGTGTACAGTATGTGCTGATTAAATCAATATTATTAGCATGTTTATAATTACAAATCATAATTACTTTTTGTGTCCCTTAACCAATTACTCTCTATCTTCCTTCCCTCTCCCCCTTTCCAACTTCTAGTAACTACAGGTCTGTTCTTTCCTTCTGAAAGTTTGACATTCTATTATGGTCTTTGTTTCTTAGCTCCCATTTATTAGGAGTACGTGTTATTTCTCTTTTCTGTGCCTGGCTTATTTCACTTAACATAATTTTCTCGAAGCTCATCCATGTTGCTACAAATGGCAGAATTTCATTCTTTTTTTTCCTAGAAACTTATATATGCTAGATACTTAATAAAAGGTCACTGGAAGAATGAATGTATAGATAAACCAGGTGAAACAAGATAGCGAACAAAGTAAATGTACCCTTCTTTCAGCAAATTCAAAAGCGCTTACATATCATACTTTGAATTGATACTTCACATGTATTAACTCATTTGATTATCAAAAAAGCCTGTAATATAGGTACAATTAACATTCCTATTTTACCAAAGCACAGAGAGGTTAAGTAACTTGCTCAAGGATACAAAACTGGGAAATATTAGAAGCTGACTTGTGCGGAGAACTCTAAAGCTAAATAAAGCTTGATAAAATAAAAATAAAGAATTTTCTAAAATGGCTCTAAATAAAATTGAAATATACTAAACCTAAATACATACACCAAAACATACAAACCTCCCAACTTACTCAGTGTCAGCCACTAGGCTAGGCTGTCACCTGTTTCCAGGCCAAGTAGATACCAAAGCTTTTCCAGCACAGTAGGTTTTCCAGTTATGCTGCCCAGACACCCAGTGCTTAGGTTATAAGGTAATGCCTTGAGAGCTAATGCAGGGAGCAAAGCAGAACAACTCCATTTTGTAAGATTTCACTTACAGAGACAACAGTTTAGCAGGAAAAATGTGAACAAAAGTCTCCTTCTCGATTTGTTTTTAGTTTTCAGTGAATGATGGTAAGTCCCACTGCCAAATATATACATAGATAACTAGGATTCATCGGCTGAAAATTCAATAAATAGATAAGACAAAGCTATACACTTAAAAGTAAAAGTAAGATTTAAACAATGCAGCTTAATTAGCAAAATACCTCTTCAAGTTCAGAGACAGCAAATACTACTTTTTCAATGGTTTCCCCGTGAATCTCTAGGAATCTCCTTACAGTGCCTAAGGAAAAGAATAGAAAAATTATTTACTAAATAAGGAATTACTTACGCATAAAGAAAAACCAAACTCTTAGAAGTTTAATTTTTGTAAGATCACTCCTCGTTTAATTCAGGTCTCTGCTTAATGACATTCTATCAATGAAGCCTGCCCAGACTACTCTGTACAAAAACTCTTCTCTGATTCTCTTTCTTCCACAACAACTGCTATAGACATTTTATGGAATTCCTTGTTTATTATATATTCTCTCCCCCACCCCCTCCTCATCCACTGGAACAAAAGCTCCATAACAGCAGGAGCTTTATCTTATTTACTGCTCTTTTTCCAGTGTCTAGAACAGTGCCTTGCCATAGAAGATGCTGACTCTGGACAATTATCCCTTATCCAGCATATTCTTATTCCCTGGGGCACTCTCTTTGACCAGAATGATACAGCACTAGTGTCTTTCCATTCATTTTGCTATAGCATTAGATGTCCCACTCAGCCCTTCATCCCCTGATAAAACATCACAAAACCAAAGCTGAATTTTTTCCTCCTAATTTCCATGTTATCTGGATTCTTCTCTATCAACTTTCTAATATTAAGACATAATGACTTTTTCTTAGTTCTTAACTTACTGGAGATCTCCCTAGCTTTAGCCCTTAACTCCCATGCCCTCACATTTTAAGAATGTGGTCGTCCAGGGTTTTGTCCTCAACATTTTTTATTTTCTTGCACACATATTCTCCTTAGCTCACTAATTTCCTAGTTAGGTATTACCTCAAATATTGATAGATTTCAAATCTTTACATTCTGTTTTCTGAATTTCCTACCACCTATTGGGCATACTGGCCAGATAACCCACAGAAAACTCAAATTCAGTGTGTCCAAACCCAAACCCAACAGGTTCTTAACTCCCATGCCCTCACATTTTAAGAATGTGGGCTGGGGTTTTGTCCTCAACATTTTTTATTTTCTTGCACACATATTCTCCTTAGCTCACTAATTTCCTAGTTAGGTATTACCTCAAATATTAATAGATTTCAAATCTTTACATTCTGTTTTCTGAATTTCCTACCACCTATTGGGCGTACTGGCCAGATAACCCACAGAAAACTCAAATTCAGTGTGTCCAAACCCAAACCCAACAGGTCCAAAACCGACCCCAACAGGTCCAAACCCGACCCCAACAGGTCCAAACCCTAGCTTCCATGTTCTCTGCCCCAAACCAACTCCTTTACCTGTATTCCTTACCTCAGTTACATATCAAAATCTAATCCCTCACCCAAAGTAGAATCCTGAATTTTTTTTCCTTCACCTCTTCCTTTGTCCTGCACTTTCAAATGGTTCCCATTATCTTTTAATTCTACTGCTATTTCTTCGTCTAGCTGCTTTTAGGTTTTCAAAGCTCACACAGAATTTGGCAATAAGCTCCTAACTGTTCTCCTTGTTTCTTTCTTTCTAAGTCTCATATTCACTGTTGCCTGAATTATCTTATGTTACCCTCCTTACCAAACACTTGTGATGGCTCTGCACTGCTTAAAGATTAAGATTCAAAGTCCCTAGCATGACTCTCCAAACTCCAACCCCAATTAACCACCTTCCCTCATTACGCTCCTTAGTCCTATTTCCAATTATTCCTCCTGCATATCTTCTGCTTTAGTCAAATCTGCTTCTTTACTGTACTCAAAACATGCCACTTACTTTCATGCTGCCCTACGTATGCTTACATGGTTACTTGTCACTAGAACACTATTCACCCACCATTCCCTTCCCATCATGAACTCCTACTCCTCAGTTTTCCAGACCTAGTCAAAAGCCATATTCTTTGTGCAGAACTCCACCCTTGCTTGTGCTCTTCCTATAACCTTTTGAATGTCCTTCTACTTGTGAACCTTCTGACAGCATTTTATAGCCAGACTGTGAGCTTTTTGAAGGTCAAGTATATTTTACGCTGATACTACTTTAATTAAGGCCTAGCACATTTTAGGGATATGACATGCAATCATTCAAAAGTAACTAATAACTGAGTTAACAACTTATGGCTCTGGTTATATACATATCGTCTACCTTCTTCAACCATGTATCTCAAGAACCTAATAGAGCAGACCTATTTGTTGAAGAACTGAACAAACATTTATAACTCTCCCTTGGTTAGGTAACAAATTTATTTTTTATTTCTCCCTTTATTCTAATACATTTTGCAAATGAATTTTCAAAATGGATTCTTTTATCCTCTTTATTTTGATACCACATTTTAATGTTCACACATAATGATTTCCCAGTATATAACTGTTGTATTTCCTTTGGAAGACAAAATACAATGGCTAATAGTGACCAAATTGAATTACCTTAGCAGAGTTTATTTAGAAAAGTAATTCTGCATAAAGGAAGGAAAAAAGAATAACATCATGTATCTATGGTTTCGGTACTAACTGTTCCTTTCAAAGTTTTATCTGTGCGCTATTCGCTGAAACCAGCCAGGATGTCCTGTGCTTAACATGTAATACCCCCTTAACTGGTATGACTGATATGTGGAACATTAAAATTCCCAATCTGGAAACACAAGAAGAAACACCTTCACCTTTTTTCTCACCACTGTATCTTCCTGTACACAGCACAGAGCCTACCTAGCACATAGAAGTCACTCAAATTTTTGCTGAATGAATAAATAATCTGATAAATTTATTTCAATGTGGATATTTCTTCAGGCTTTTTCTAGAGATGAACTGAACTGAATGTAAACTAAGAAAAAAAAAGGTAAAAAGTCTTGATACATCTATCAAAGGGATATTACTTAGGTTTCAAATAAAATAAATTTTGTAAATAGTTTAATGAGAAAGTTTTTGATACTAAGTACTTAGAGTTACATCATTAGATTTGTTCTTGGCCCATATATGCTTTAAAAATGTACAGGCCACTTGTCTACCAAACGCTTGAGAAAGTATTCAAGAAAAGGGCATCATTGTGTGTGTGTGTGTGTTATATTTTTTTAATAAGATTTTATAAATTTGCTACTAGATTTAAGGCGTAATAAGTCAAATGGGCCTTATTAAACATAAGTTAACTTGCCCACTTTAAGAGCTATACATTTCCCTTTTGTTAATTAAATTACTAGAAATTGCTTCCTCAAGATCCCTTATACCCACTATTAATCTTTATCTGCTGTTACCAACTACTCTCAAAGTTGACCTCTCTTATTGTACTGTATCAAGTGATCTGGAGCCACAGAGCTAGAGTTGGGCTGGTAGAACTGGGACTGAAAACCAGTCTTCTTGACTCCCTATTTAGAGCCTTTTCTACAAGTGATGCAGCTTCTTTAAATTCTAATCCTTATGATTAATAAGAAATGGTGAAAAAAGAAAACATTAAAAAACAAAAAAAGGTTAAAAAAAAAGAAATGGCGATATAAAAGAAGCCTTGAGATGACAGGGCAAGGGCTAAGTGGAAACAGGGAATGTCGAGACCTGTCAGAAGCCTCATCAGGAGGAATGATATCAAGGCAGGAACTTCGTTTCTTAAGGCGCCGTTTAGAAGACATGCAGGTCATAACACACAGTCACCCACTGAAGCAGTTCTAGCTCAAGCACAAAGAATTATCTAGTATAACAGGTTACTAGACTTGGGGGTCAGAATGCCTGAATATGTGTCCTAAGTTTGCATAACCCTTAGAATATGATAAATTTCTGAGTCTCTTTATTTGTACAATAAACACCATACTACCTAAAACACAGGGTTGTTGAGGAAATTAAATGAAATCTATTTGTCCCTTTTTAAAATACATATTTCTTGAGCAAGTACCACATGTCAAGCATTCCTGACATATGGAAGCACAAGGATGAAAAGTTAAAATCCCTGCCTCTCAAGAAGATCAGTCTAAGATAATGTATATAAACTGTAACTATAAAATATATAAATTTACTATAAAATCCTTGAGCAGTAAAGATATTAGTTTTTAAAATAGCTTATAATCAAATAAGACTATTTAAGACTGAACTGGCCCTCACCCGATTCTAGACTATTTAGTAATAATTTTATACATTCAAGTATCTTTGTAATTTTTGGTGGATAGAAGACTTCCAGCTCCTCATCTTTAACTTCTAGAGATAGAAATGGGTCTTTAAGGCCCCTTAAAGATTATATAGTATAGTTTCCCTCTGAAATGAGGAATGTTTTCTGCAACAGATGGTTACCTTGCCTCTGCATGAATGTTCCTAGTGACACAAAGTTCACTGAAATACTCATTTGTTACAGATTTTAAATGGGATCAAAATCTCCTTCCTTGCAACTTGATCTTAGACCTTGCCTTCTACAGTTGGAGTTCTTATCTACGATCCTTACAAGGATCTGTAAACTTCCTGAAATAACACGCAAATTCCGTATCTATGTACAGTCTTCTAGAGAAAGGGTCCACAGCATTCTCAGCAGATGCTCAATGAAGTTTATAATGACAATCCCCCCGCCCACCACCCAACCCCTGTTGCCCGAACCACTGCTTAAAACATGCTACACAGAATAAATCCACAATGAGACTCTGTCAGATATTTGAGGACAAGTATCATATTTGCTAAAAGTATGCTCTTCTTGAGGAAAAACACAACTAATGTTTCCAACTGTTTATCCTTCAGTGTCTCAGGAGATATGACACCTAGAACTGTAGAGAAAACTCAAGATGTTGTCTGAACCTGCATATAATAAAGGGAGATCATGAACTTTCTTGAGCTGAACACCATATTTAATATCACATATATGACATTTTGACTCAGAGATGGAGCCCAGTCATTTTTAAACCTAAATGCAGGGTTTTAAAATTGAAATAGCATATGTGAAAACTGCTGTTTAACTGCAAAGTTCTATGCATATATGATATTATGAAATCTGTTTTGACTATGTTTTTGCAGTCTACTAAGATTATTCTGAATTCTGATTCAACTACCCAATGCATTGGCCATACTCCCTAGATCAGTATCACTTTCGAATTTAATAGGCAAATCTTCTAAGCTTTTATTCAAATAGGTAAAAATGTTAGTCCAAATTAAAAGCTCTGCAAGTTGTCAATAGAAACTTCTCTCCAGGGTGCCATGATCAGTTAATCAACAAATCTTCTTTTGCTGTAACTATTTAAGTAGTGATAAAAATTTTAAAACACAATTTATGTAAAGCATCTCCAATTTTACTTACGAAGTGCTATATGTGTTGCATCCTCTAAAGGATAACCTCGTTTTGCGGAATTGATGACACAAAATCCAACAGAAGACATTGACTGCTCTCTGCAATCAAACAGAAAACATAAAAATTGCACTATAAGCATTCATAATATATACATAGTAATACATAACTAATTTCAAAATGCAGCTCAATTCTCCCTCCCTAGCTCTTAAACATATTTACTATAATAGTTAACCCAAATGCACTATTTAATAATTATATTAACATACAATTTCATTGTACTCTTTAGGGGATATATATTTCAAGCAAAGACTAAATAAAATGGAAATAGGTTAAATTCTCAAGTCACCCAAATCCATCCCATTTATCCTGCTAAGTCTGAAAAGTTAATTCTATCTTCAGGGTCATCCTAAATTATCTAAGTCCCTCGAAACTTGACTTCCATATCTAGATTTCATCTTTAAAACCAGGGCCTTTAACAATGTATGACATGCTATATCCAGAAAACAAGCAGACTGTACTTTGCCAGCTGAAGTACATTTCTATAGCAGCTGTACAGGGAGCTCTCAGCTGCTGTGCGATAGCGGCTCTTGTATTTAGGTCCCACTGTGTGAATGATGAACCGTGCAGCTAGATTAAATCCTTTTGTCAATTTTGCTTCACCTGTTCGGCAACCTGGCAACATTGGAAACATACATAAGTCTGGAGATACTAGAAAAAAACCCAACAAATCAAAGCATAAAACAGAAGTATTGAGAACCTTGAGAAATTTCAGTTAAAAATATGGAATGAGGGTTAGCTCTATTGGTTAGAGCAGCAGTGCCAATAACATCAAGGTCAAGGATTTGGATCCCTGTACCAGCCAGCTGCCAAAAAAAAAAAAAAGGATTGAACATAAGCATTTACCTCTGTTCCTTCTGTTCTCAAAATAACAGTGAAGAAATACAATAGGTATAAGCACAGAGACAAAGAGAATGGGAGAAAACATGAAGCAGATAAGCATCATCAAAATTTTGGAAGGCAGAATGTCAGCGAACTAGTAATAACTGACTTAGCAGAGCAGGGAAACCTAACTGCTTGCAGAAATGGGGTAACCAATGTGAAACAAGCTGATCTGTACTAAAAAGCAGTATTAAATTCAAGACTGCTTTGATTCAAATCCTGAGTCCACCACGTTCCTATGTGACACTCTGAGCAGGTGCTTCCCATCATCATGCCTCAGTTTCCTATTTAAGGGGGATACTAGTAGTACTTACATCACAGGATTAAATGAGTTAATAAAAGTTCATGGAAATATTCATATTCTATTTTTCCACAAACTTTTTGAAGTACGCTCATATATGCAAAGTATATACTTTACCTACTACTATTATTTCTACTACTGGAGAACACCTAGAAAGGATCAGAAATTGGAGGCCCTCAGTACTTCTAAAGGCTATACTGTGAACTTTTTACTGGGACTAAAAAGAGGAAGCAGGGTTAAAAGTTTGTATAAAAACAGTCAAATATGCAACAATTCCTCCCCCAGCCAGCACAGTAAGATGATTTCTTTACCACCATAGCAACAGAAAGTTTATTCTCTGAAGACGCTGAACTAGAGAGCTTCTGGACTCCAGAACCCCAGGCACAGTTGAAAGAGGGGATTTAGTTAAAGCGCTATACTTAAAAGTGAAAGGTCTAGCCCTTTCCCCCTAACTGATTTCCAAAACGGACACCCAGGCTTAACCCCCTGGGAAATTAAGAGGCCCTAACTAAAGGACCTATAGATTCTGATAACTGAAGGAAATTCCCCAGTAAAACAAAAGAGCTACTGCTCTATCACTTGCTTCAAGACCCATGAAGCAATGACCTTTGCCCACTGTTATGGACTGAATGCTTGTGTTCCCTCAAAATTTATATGTTGAAATCCTATCTCCTAATGTTATGGTATTAGGAGGGAGGGTCTTTGGGAAGCAGTTAAGTTTAGATAAGGCCATGAAGGTGGAGCTCTCATGAATAAGATTAGTATCCTTATAAGAGTCTTCAGAGAGCTTGCTTCCTCCCTCTGCCATGTGAAGATGCAACCCAGAAGAGGGCCCTCACCAGAACCTGACCAAGGCTGGCACACTAATCTAGGACTTTCAACTCATGGAACTGTGAGAAATACATTTCTATTGTTTGAAAGCCACCTAGTTTATGGCACACTTTGTTACAAAAGCCTGAATGAACTAGACACCCATGCACACAAAGCTTCCCATTAACTCTTCAGTTCCTCTCTCTAAAATACAGCTAACATTTAAGGATCACGAAGAAGTGGGGAAAGCCTCTAACAAAAACAAAACGGGGACAAAACAAACAAATGCTCAAGAAAGAAACTTAAAAACCACCACCATAATTTCTATTCTCAGAGAGGTAAGAGAAGATATAGGACCTATGAAACAAAACCAGAATGCTATTTTAAAAAAAAGAATATTCAGAGAAGAGGAAATAGCATTTATATAACTGTTATAGCCAAGTGAAAAATATGACAGCAGAAATGAAAAGTTCAATAGAAAGGTTAAACATAAAGTTGATGAAATCTTCCAGAAAATAAAACAAAAAGATTGAATATAAGAGATAACAGATAAGAAAACCGGAGGATTAAACAGGAAGTACAATATCTGATCGGATTTCTTCAGAGAAAAGAGAGAATATAGAAAGAAGGGAATTATTAAAGAAATAAAACAAGAAATTTCACAGACCTGAAATACATGAGTTATCTAGACTCAAAGAGCCCTCAGAATACCCAGACCACATGAAGGCACACCACTGAAATTTCAGAACACCGGAAATAAAGATGAGGTCATAAAATTTCTAGGAAGAAACTGGTTACATACAAACAATCAGGAATAAGAATAGCATCAGATTTCTCAACAGGAGTAATCAAAATAAAAGACAATGTGGCAATGTCTTTAAAATTTTGGAAAATAATTTCTAAACTAGAATTCTATTTCCAACCAAAATACCAATTAAGTATGAAGGCAGAAGTAAGATCTCAGTAATTTTGCCCCATTTCACCCTTCTCAGAAATTCCCTGATAGATTTACTCACAAAAATGAAAGACTACATCAGAGAAGAAAAAGGCATGAAATCTAGGAAATGGGGGATCCAATCCACTAATCAGAAGGAAGGATTTCCCAGGATGATGTTAATGAAAGGTCCAGGACAATAACTGTGCAGCAGGTATAGAATACAGAGGAGTGTAGAGAGAAAAGAGAGGAAGAAGGTTTCAGGAGGTGCCCAGTCAAGAAAAAAATGGAACTGAAAGAGAAACTAAAGTGTTTGAGAAGAGGTTTATAGCTATATTTAAAAGTTTGGGGTCGAATCAGTGATGGGTACATAGAAAGTAATTATGTAAAAATTACATAAGAAATCAAATCAATTTGTACAAAAAGAATACTAATTCATTTTCTAATTGGTTGTGAGCAATATTTATATAGTCACAATGTTAATGCTGAATATTGATTTAATCAAAATTGTGACAGAATAATTTGGGAAGATGGCAAAAGAGGAGGAAAATGTGTGAGTATTTTATGTATATGTAAAGGGTGGAGTGGATCAAAGAGAGTTTAATCTTTCACTCCCACAGCAAGAAGTCAACAGATAAAGGGGGGGAAAAAAAACCCCAAAACAAAAAACCAAGACAGTAATTTTGCCATATTATTTGGAAATAAAAGGTAAATAACTAAGACACTTAACATCTTGAGAGTACTATATTTCCTCCCAGAGAACAGGAATTAAGGTAGGGAAGGGAAAGGCAGATTGTCTCTGCTTTCCTTTATAAATTGCAACATAAAATTGACTTTTAAAACTATACACAATGATCAATGAAAAGCAGTAAGCACAAAACACAGAAAGCCAGAAAAAATTAATCTGTTACCATTTAAGGCATTTATTAAACCAATTCTTTATTATGAAAATTGGTAGTTAAAAGAATTAAGCATTTATCCTGCCTATCCAACAGAAACTGTAATTCAGACTAACCAAATAACACCAGTTAATGAGGAAAAACTATTTTATAGAAGAATGCCA
This sequence comes from Galeopterus variegatus, assembly GCF_000696425.1. Taxonomy (NCBI): domain Eukaryota; kingdom Metazoa; phylum Chordata; class Mammalia; order Dermoptera; family Cynocephalidae; genus Galeopterus; species Galeopterus variegatus. The sequence continues at coordinate 250,128 of NW_007728195.1, read as the reverse complement.
GCTAGCAGATATGGATGAAATGATGGATCTTAGAATATACAACTTCGTAATCTTAATGAAAGTTCTGATTCAGACAAGGATTATCAATTTGGTACTAAAACGATTAAATGAATATGTGATGGGGAACTGGACATTCAGAGTAGATATGGATGAAATGATGGATCTTAGAATATACAACTTCGTAATCTTAATGAAAGTTCTGATTCAGACAATGATTATCAATTTGGTACTAAAACGATTAAATGAATATGTGATGGGGAACTGGACATTCAGAGAGCCTAAATAACACCACATAGATTAGTTTTCAGTCACAAAGGGTTAAACATAACTGTACAAGTGGAAGGATCAAACTGTCATCACCCAATCCATACAGCAATCTTAGTAACCAGTAACGGTCTACTAATGGGTCAATCAGATTTTATGTATCTTCTAATATGATATAACACTAAATACATAACACAATATCACCTATAAAATGATTAAGCCAAAACTTAATTACATGAAATATAATTTTAGTTTACAGGAAATACAAACTAAATGGCACCTCAAGTAAATCAGACAAATTAGGAAGCTGGGACATCTTGGAAAACAATTGGCCTACTTGACTCAAAAAGTCAGTGTCATAAAAAGGGGACCATGCTGGATTAAAAACACACACACACACAAATTACGGGACATAATAACATGCAATGTGTGGTCTTGGATAGGATACTGATTTGGATAAAACAGCTGCAAAGGACATCCTGGGTCAACCGGAAATTTTAAATATGGTTTGGGTGTTAGATATAATTTCTTAAATTAAAGGGTGAATTCATTTGCTGAAGGCCAATTACAGAACAGTATATACATGATTATCCTGTTTTGGGAACAGTATAATCATTTTATTTTGATAACAAAAGATATGGGAATGTGTGTCTGTATCCACACCCACCTACAGAAAGATCCAGAAGGATATGCATTGAAGTCTAACAGTGGTTATCTTTGTGTGGTGGAAATATTAAGTTTTTATTTATTTTTAGCTTGTGTGCATATAATTTTCTACAATTTACATTTACTGCATCTATAACTAGAAAATGATTATGTATTCATCTTTTTTTTAATTGAAAGACAATTGATTATATATATTTGTGGGCTACAGAACTGAATATCAATACATATGTGCAATATGTTGTAACCAAATCAGGATAATTAGTATACTCATGTACACCAAACATAATCAATCTTTGTGACCCTTAACTAATTTCTCACTAACTTTCCTCCCCCTCCCCCTTTCCCACCTCTAATAAATAGTTATGTTCTCTTTTTTTTTTTTGAAAGTTTAATGACTTATTGTGATTCTTTTTTTTCTCTTTTAGCTCCCACTTATGAGTGAGGACATGCAGTATTTCTCTTTCTGTGCCTGGCTTATTTCATTTAACATAATTTTCTCTAAGTTCATCCATGTTGCTGTGAATGGCAGAATTTCATTCTTTTTTATAGCAAACTAGTATTCCATTCAGTATATATACCACATTTTCTTTATCCGGTTGTCTGTCAATGGACATTCAGGTTGATTCCAATTCTTGGCTATTGTAAATAGAGCTGCAGTAAACAGGGGAATGAAGGTATCCCTTTGACATGATGATTTCCATTCCTTTGGGTATATACCCAGTGGTGGAAGAAACAATATAAATGTATTATTTTGATTAAAAAGAAAAAGCAAGCAAACACACATTTGGGCAGCCAGTTTGCTGACTCAATCTTGGAGATCTCTTAGGTTGGAATTCAGAAACAGAGAAGTTGAAATGTTCTGAATATTCTGTTCTTAGAATCACACCTTTCCTTTAATAGTTGTTAACAAAAACTCTGACTTCAGAGACTGAAACTATGCTAGTACTGCTGTACTGCTTCCCAGTTTTTCACTGTTCTTTCTAGCTCAAAGTTCCTCAAATCCCAAAGCTTGAATCCTGATCTGATTATAAACATTTAAAACACAGCCCCGAAAATATTTTTAATTCTTGTAAAATAAATACAAATTCCCTAAATAAGTTTCAGTCCTGGTCATAAATCTGTCCAGCATGACTTTTACCTGTGGTTACACACTTGGCAAAGGAGCACTGCTGCAATGATAATCTGAATATTAAGATTATTCCAGATAAATGACTGTATAGTTCTTTCCATTTCTGAGAGAAATGTCATAGGAATTNGACACAACAGAATTATCACTCTCCCTCTTCAATATGATCCTTTTTCAAGCGTTTGAGAATAACTGTCATGTTTCCCCCAAATATCCTTTTCTCTATGCTAACCCTAGCTCTTCAAACTAGTCCTTTAAATAATAAGATTTCCACAATGTCTACTACACTAATAATTTTCTTTTAGGTGTGCCTCAGTTTATTAATCTTAAAAAACAGTAATGAAAATAAATAAAATGAACACAGTATACCATGGGCTCCTACCAGGACAGATGAACCACAGCCTCTTTTGACTTTGATACTGTACTTCAAGGATGCAGTCTGATATTACTAGCTTTTTCAGTAGAAACAACACATCATCAATTCTTAGTCTACTTAGTTAAAATTCTCAGGNGTATATATACCACATTTTCTTTATCCGGTTGTCTGTCAATGGACATTCAGGTTGATTCCAACTCTTGGCTATTGTAAATAGAGCTGCAGTAAACAGGGGAGTGAAGGTATCCCTTTGACATGACGATTTCCATTCCTTTGGGTATATACCCAGTGGTGGAAGAAACAATATAAATGTATTATTTTGATTAAAAAGAAAAAGCAAGCAAACACACATTTGGGCAGCCAGTTTGCTGACTCAATTTTGGAGATCTCTTAGGTTGGAATTCAGAAACAGAGAAGTTGAAATGTTCTGAATATTCTGTTCTTGGAATCACACCTTTCCTTTAATAGTTGTTAACAAAATCTCTGACTTCAGAGACTGAAACTATGCTAGTACTGCTGTACTGCTTCCCAGTTTTTCACTGTTCTTTCTAGCTCAAAGTTCCTCAAATCCCAAAGCTTGAATCCTGATCTGATTATAAACATTTAAAACACAGCCCCGAAAATATTTTTAATTCTTATAAAATAAATACAAATTCCCTAAATAAGTTTCAGTCCTGGTCATAACTCTGTCCAGCATGACTTTTACCTGTGGTTACACACTTGGCAAAGGAGCACTGCTGCAATGATAATCTGAATATTAAGATTAGCTAGAACTTTTCAATGTCACTTATTTCTCCTCAAGTCCTAACACCCATTATAAGAAACACAAGAGCCGTTTAATGCTTGTAGAAAAAAGAGTGCTAAACATAAGTAAACATGAGCAAGCAAAAAATGTA
>NW_007728195.1:242441-245276 GCF_000696425.1 Galeopterus variegatus | reverse complement strand
AGCTTTTTCAGTAGAAACAACACATCATCAATTCTTAGTCTACTTAGTTAAAATTCTCAGGAAATTCTATTTATTCATTTATCAGCTACTTAAAGGATGCCTTCACTATTCTTGGTATGAGGCACAAGGAGGCTAATAAGACCTTGAGTTCCTATCCACATGGAGTTTACATTTCAATGGGGACACAGTCATTGCATGAACAATTTATGAAATTACAATTGTGAGAAGGGCACACAAGAGAAGTACTGCAACCCAGGAGCATATACCATGAGGAGACTGATCTATTCTGAAGTAAAAGGAAACTATGTGTTGAGGAAGAGATGGATGTAAGACAAGACTTAAGAATAAGGATTGACCACTGAGAGAAAGAGCAACAATGTGCGCAAAATTGGAAAGGAGCCTGGATGACAATTCAGTGAGAGAAGATCAGTTTGGCTCAAGCATGGTGAGGAAGAGAAAAAGGGGCATAGGATGAGCATGGAAAGTGAGCGAGACCTTGCAAAGACTTGGAAACCAGTTTAAGAAGTTTGGATTTTAAGTTTAATGGGAGGCCACTAAATGACCTGAAGTAGGGGAGCAATAAGGGATTTACAATTTAGAAAGCAAACATTTACTGATTAGTGTGTGGAAAATGGACTTAAGAAGAATGGACATGGGGAGACCAGTTAGGAGGGAGACCATGGTTGCAGTTCAGGTGGGGGGTGATGGTAGTAGCATGTACTAGGTTGGAAGCAGTGGATGGAGAGAAATAGATTCAGAATAAATTTAGGGCTTGATGACAGACTTTATGTGAGAGATAAGAAAGGGAAGTGCTAACCCTAAGGTTTCTTGCATGAAAAATGGAATGGAAGATAATGCCATTTCAATGAAATAGAAAATACTTCTTTACTTAAGAAGAGTTGTCAAACCACATTTCCCCATTCTCAACTTGGATAATTAATTTTTAAACTTACTGCAAGACTTTAATACTCATCCCTGTTGATTATTTCATTTTTTTGGCTCATACTACCAGTCAGTTAAGATATTTAAAAATCTTTAGTCTATCATCTAATATCTCCTATTACCCGTCCGAGCTTTCTATCATCTACAAATTTGGTAAGTCATACTTTGTAATCATTTGTTAAGTTGTTAATAAAAATGTAAAATGGGGACAGGATTAAGTATTCAGCCCCTCAGTGCATCACTAATAACCTGTCTTCAGGTTGGCACTGATTCATTAAACAAGACAACGAGGCCTGGAAGCAATACTGCTTCTTGAACACGCAGGATGTGCCTAGTACTTAATGTCCATTATTTAATTTAGTCTTCATAATACTAATTTTCTCCATCCCCAGATATTTACTCAGCTTTTGCTATGTGTCAGGAACTGAAGTAGGAACTATTATTACCATCCCCATTTTAGAGATGAGGAAACTCAGACTCAGAGGTGAAGTAATTGATCTTAAGTCACACAGTTAGTAAAGGACAGAGTTAAAATATGAACCCCAGCATGGAGATTCTCAAACACATGTTTTTAAACATTGTAGTTTTATTTTTATACTTGGGATAAATTTTTATATTTTGTTAGTTATCTATAAGTCCAGCTCTAAGGTGTATGTGAGCATGCACACACACACACACACACACACACACAGCATTAGGAATTTTTCTAGACCAGCCTTACACACACACACACACACACACACACACACACACACACACACACACACACACACACACAGAGAATTTTTCCAGACCAGCCTTTCTGTTACTTTTACCAAAGAACTTCTCTATGTTATCTTTCATATCCTTTCTAATTTTTATATGTTCTCCACGGTATCTTGTTTTATAGTTTAATTAAGGGATTTTTTTCTTCCTCTGCCTTCATGGTCAAAATTCAGTTTCTTGATCAGATAATGCAATTATTTCATGAAGCCAGCACTAGAAGTATTCCTGTTCAAATTCTAATATCTTTATTAGATTAGAAGCCAGTTGTCAGTGTTAAATGGTAGAAGTGAAGGAAAGCAAGATTTTATACAGGTGGGATCTGCTGTTTATATTTTAAGAAACATTGCTGTATTTCATAAATGCTTTTTATAAAATGGGAAGATTGAATTTTACAACACTACATTGGGGCTCAAATAACAATAACAAAGGGCTGCTAGATTGGTAATTAGGAAACAATTAATGGAAACAAGGGCATACAAGATTCTGAACCAAGAGTCTTACTCTTCCAAAGAAATATTCCCAGAAAAAGAATTTTCTGATAAAAATAAAAAGCAGCAAGTACAAATTAATTGAGAATATATTTATTCTTAAAATACACTTTGGTTTTTTCAGTAAGTCAATTTTCATTTTGGAAGTATAACATCCTAAGTCCAGTAGTTATATAAGAAATTCCCTATCGATATCACATCATGATAAAAGTCTTTCAGTTCAGAAGAATAATTGGTTTACAAGGTTTATCAGTGCAAGAAAATATACAGCTAGGAATATGCTTCCAAAGATCTAAATGGCTATAATGATTGTCATTTTAAAATTCAGAAACATAACAGACGAGTTTTACTGACAGTAAAGTCTCAGGGCTCAGCTTTTAACACATCATGGGGTTTTTCTGGGGGGGCTGGGAGATTAGGAGGTATGGGGATATGAACCCTTGAACTTGGTGTTATCAACTAATCAACTGAGCTAACTGGCCAGCCCCTGAAAGGCTTTCAAAAGCTGTTTTTCTTTGGTTTCAACTAAATAAAAACAGCTACATCTACATAATTTCCTCACTTTAATGCAAAACATGGATCTTCAAGGTAGAGGACATCAAAATAAATGTTTCTAAAGCAATAATATACCTAAGAACAT
>NW_007728195.1:240220-241185 GCF_000696425.1 Galeopterus variegatus | reverse complement strand
AAAAAAAAAACCCAAACCACATTTTTTAATATTGATTCCATTTATATAAAATGTCCAGAATAGGCAAATCTAAGGAGAAAGTAGATTAGTGGTTGCCCAGAGCTGAGAGTTTGGAGGAAAATGGGGAGTGACCAGTAATAGGTATGGGGCTTTAGGCTGATGCAAATGTTCTAAAATTGACTGTGGTGATGGTTACACTTTATAAATATACTAAAAACCACTGGATTGTACAATTTAAATTGTGAATTATATGGTATGTGTTTTGGACTTCAATAGAGCTTTTTAAAAAAACGTAATGAACTACTACTGATATACATCACAACACAGATGAATTTAAATAATTATGCTGAATGAAAGAAGCCAGACCAAAAAAACATACATGATTCCATTTACATAAAACTCTAGAAAATGCAAAAAACTGATCTATTATGATAGGAAGATCAGTGGTTGCTTGGAGATGTGGAAGCAGGAAAGGGTAGCAGGGCTAGATTACAAAGGAACACAAAAAAATTTTGGAGGTGATGAACATGTTTGCTATTTTGGTTGTGGTGATGGTTTCATGGATGTATGCATGTCAAAACTTATCAAATTGTATAGTTTAAATATATGAAATTAATTGTATGTCAGTTATATCTCAATAAAGCTGTATATGTATGAGGGTACTTCAAAATGTTTGTGGAAAAACAGAATTGAAAGAGAATATAAATCCTTCCATGAACTTTTTGAAGTACCCTCAGATATACAAAGTGATATTTCAACAATGCTAGAGCTTACAAAAAAAAAAGAGTTTAGAAGAAATTATGAGAAAGTGTTATATCACAACTTGAAATAATCAAAGAATTACCAAAGAACCACTTTTCCATTGATATCCTTATTATAAAGAAAAGGTGATCTAACAGTGTCGTCCGGAAATGTTTCAGCTATAGTGTCAGAAGATTTTAATTCATCTTTACACGAGTTGCCCC
>NW_007728195.1:235773-240135 GCF_000696425.1 Galeopterus variegatus | reverse complement strand
TCCGGAAATGTTTCAGCTATAGTGTCAGAAGATTTTAATTCATCTTTACACGAGTTGCCCCAGCTTGGTAATGTATCTACATCCACAAACTGGGAAGGTGCACCCAAGGGATCCATGGAACAGGAACTTTGGTTCGTCTTTTCCCAAATTCCTCAGCAATTCAATATTCACCAGAGATATTAGCTGAGGAGGAAAGAAATAATCATTTTAATAGAGAAGCACAAATATTTTAATTCTATCAAAGCAAAAAACAAAACTTTTCTGTGAAATGCTCTAGTGATACATTAAGTGATTATAGTCATTTAAATAGTTCATTAAAAAACAGACAACAAAGAATTGCTACAGCTTTACTAAAACAGGAATAAAAGGGGATTATTTAAACATAAATTCTTTTCAGAGAATTACAGCCATTGAAATAATCACATGGCCTGCCAGTTCTACTTTCTAGGAATAGTACTATTCATTCAACATTCATTGAGTGCCTACTATTGAAAAAAAAAAAAAAAGTGGTAGGTGCTGTAAGAGATAAAAAGATAAATAATATTTCATATTAATATTTAATGACATTTAAATGTATAATTTAAAGAGTTCAGTCTGATGATAGTGGGTAGGAGGTACTGAGTAAGACAAAATGAGAAGCAGGGATGTTACTGCAATCAAGTAGTAAGAGATGATAAAGGTTTTAACTAAGTAGTAGGAGAGAAGGAGGCATGGACTTAGAGGTGATATACAAAGGAAAAATGAACAGGATTTGACAATTTACAGGGTATGGTATACGAGACAGTGATGTGGTGGTTGGTTGTACAGAAATATAGAAATTAGAAAAGCAGTGATAAGAAGACACATAGGGTCAAGTACTAGAATGAGGTCCTAGTAAATTTCACCAGAGAAAAGGATACTCAATTTGCCAATAAGTCAGACAGCTGTTTCAGTAAAATGGTAGAATCATTCGTCTAATAAATCTTTGTGAGCATCTATCATACGTCAGGTACTCTTCTAGGCACTGGGCATAGCTGGTGAATAAGACTGAGCAAGTCCAGGCCCTCAGGGAGGTTATGCCTTCTAGGCACTGGGCATAGCTGGTGAATAAGACTGAGCAAGTCCAGGCCCTCAGGGAGGTTATGCTTCTATGGAGAAGAGATGATAAATGATAAAGAAGCCAACACACATATCTAACAGAATGCCTAGAGGCAGTAAGTGTTATGCTGGAAAAGATGACACCTGAACAGAGAGTTAAAGTGAGAGAGAAAGCCATGTGAAATTTTAGGGAGTGTTGCAGGCAGAGGAAATACCAAACAGTGGCCAAAAGGGCAGGAAGGAGCTTGGTGTACTCCAGGAAGAGCAAAGAGATCAAGTTGGCTAGAGTTGAATAAAGCTAGATAATGAGTGGTAGATGATGAGGTTGGTGAGAGAGGGAAAGGACAGATGATGCAGTTTGTAAACCGTGGTAAGATATTTAGATCTTATTCTAAGTATTAGGAGAAGCTATTAGAGGATCTTGACCAAGATAAGGACTAAATATAAATAATATCTGATAAGATTACGCTAGCTGCAAGGAAATCAAGAGGGGGCAAGAGTAGAAGCAGAGACCAGTAAAAAACTATTACAGTAAGCTAGGTGAGATGACAGTGGTAAGAAATGTTAGATTTGTAATGTGTTTTGAAGGTAGAGTCAACAAGACTTGCTAAATGAATACAGAGGGTGGGAGGAAAGAGCAGAATCAAAGACAACTCCTAGATTATTTTCTTGAGTAGATGATAATGCTACCTACAGAGAAGGGGAAGATTGGAGTAGGTTGCTGGGGTGGAGTGATAATCAAGGAATTTCTTTTTCTTTACGTCTTTTTGGCCATGCTAAGTTTGAGATGCCCATTATATGGCCAAGTATTTATGTCAAACATGCAATTGGCTATATTAGGCTAGAGCTCAGAGAAAAGACTGAGCAAAGATAAATTTGAAAGTCTCAGCATATGGATGGGATTTCAAGCTATGGGAACTGGGCAAGATTGCCTAGAGAGTAAATGCAAATAGATAAAAGAGATCCACAGACTGAGTCCTATAGCAAAATTTAGAGACTGGAAACAGGACAAGTCAGAAAGTGAGACAGAGAAGGATTGGTAAGTAAGGAAGGAAAACCAGGAAATTATAGTAGCCTAAAAGTCAGGTGAAGAAGGTATTGCAAGGAGTGCTTGGGAAGGATCAGTTAGGGTTAAATGCTATGAATGATTGAGTAACAGTACTAAGAACTGATTAGTGGGTTTGATAAGCTGGAGGTCACTGGTAACATTAACATAAATGAAAGCAGGCAGATGATCAGGGAAAGAAAACTTTTTTGAAAAGTTCTTCGGTATGATCCTAATGCTTGTTGTCAGAGTCCAGGATGCCTTTCTACAACTAATTCTTTGGTGTGTCTTGCTAGGAGACATGGGATACTACTTGGCATAAAACATGGCTCTAGTACAATATGCTAATTCTTGTATCAACATTGTGGGGTAGAAAATGTGATCATTAATACAACAATTGCAAAAAGATCTTGTAGATTATACCATGATAAATTTGTATGGCAGGACTATTCTNTTCTTCGGTATGATCCTAATGCTTGTTGTCAGAGTCCAGGATGCCTTTCTACAACTAATTCCTTGGTGTGTCTTGCTAGGAGACATGGGATACTACTTGGCATAAAACATGGCTCTAGTACAATAGGCTAATTCTTGTATCAACATTGTGGGGTAGAAAATGTGATCATTAATATAACAATTGCAAAAAGATCTTGTAGATTATACCATGATAAATTTGTATGGCAGGACTATTCTTATTTGATACTAAATTTGAAATTAAAAAGAAACTAATTTTATCTAGAAGTTGGTATTTTAGTCCAGCCTTTGAAACTGGAGACAACCACAAATTTTTGTTGATCTATTCACAACTATTCAGACATGAACTGGACAAACCAAACAGAAGACAAGTGGAGACTACACTCATTTATCACAGTTGAATTTTCCTGAGCTCAATGGAATGACACTTTGCAGAAATTCATAATTTCAAAAAATTATTTGCAGATCTTTGATGACAACTCATGCTAAAAGTTCTTAACCACAATATAAAAAAAAAATTCCATTAAAACACAGTTTTCAGTTTGCAAACTTGAAAGCCAACTTTCAGGACAAACTTGCTTCTTTAATAACTTTTCTTTCTGACTCTATGTAATAACCGCTATAGAACATTTGAAAAATACCAAAAGGTAAGGGAGAGAAAAAAACCCTCAAATCTTTATGTAGTTCCTAACTTTTTCTGTGATAGGTAAAATCACACTGCATGTACAATTTTGCATCCAGTATTTTTAGGTGAATATTTCCGCAAGAAATCACACAGTGAGAGAAAGACATTATGGTACAATGTAAAAGCTTGGGCTTTGATACTAGAAGGCGTGAATATAGATCCAGGCTCACCACTGAATAGTTGTGTTATCCTTGACTCTAAGCCAGAGTTCCTTTATTTTTAAAACAGGGGTAATTAACTCCTAGGGTTAGTGTGAGGATTAAATGAGATAACCTGTGTCAAAATTGCATANCACACAGTGAGAGAAAGACATTATGGTACAATGTAAAAGCTTGGGCTTTGATACTAGAAGGCGTGAATATAGATCCAGGCTCACCACTGAATAGTTGTGTTATCCTTGACTCTAAGCCAGAGTTCCTTTATTTTTAAAACAGGGGTAATTAACTCCTAGGGTTAGTGTGAGGATTAAATGAGATAACCTGTGTCAAAATTGCATAGCAGAGCACCTGGCACAAAGCAAGGGACATTAAAAGTTATCTGTTTTAACTTTCTCAGAGCCAGTGTGAAAGTCACCTGCACCACTGGGGAAATGAAGTTATATCTCCATGTGTGACAAAACCTAAAATACGTCAAAGACTAACAGGCACCAAACCAAATACAAATTGCCAAATTAAGATACACTCTTATGTATCTCAATGTCATAATTTCCTTTGTAATGATTTGTTAATCCCTAACACCTAGGTCAACCCAACATCTGTTTTCTCTGATACTGCTCCTGGGCTACTAGAAAAAAAATGTAATTGTCTTGTCTGCTGCCAAAACAAATGCATGCTCTCCTACATCAGCTTGGCCCTCTACCAAGACTGTTTGGCAAATGTTTTAATCATTCTTGGTTGACTCTCTGTGCTATTCCACATAGCATCTATGGTAGACAGTCTCTAAGATGTCCTTCAATGACATCTGCCTCTCGGTATTCATGCCTTTATGTAGTTGCCTCCCACAAGGAATAGGGCTGGCCTATGCAATGAACAGGATAGCGAAGAAATGACAGCATGTGACTTCCAAGGATGAGTCATAAAAGATA
>NW_007728195.1:233447-234654 GCF_000696425.1 Galeopterus variegatus | reverse complement strand
AATGAACAGGATAGCGAAGAAATGACAGCATGTGACTTCCAAGGATGAGTCATAAAAGATACAGTGGCTTTCACCTTGCTCTCCCCTGGACTGCTTGCCCCCAGGACTTGAGGACAGTCAAGCAGCCCATGGAAAGGCCCCTGTGGGGAGCGACTGAGGGTTCCTGCCATCAACCAGCATCAACTGCTAGGCATATGAATGAACCACTTTGGAAGCAGATCCTCTAGCCCCAATGGGGCTTAAAATGACATCAGCCCAAACTGAAATATTGACTGCAACCTCATGAGAGACCCTGAGCCAGAACCATGTAACTAAGCCACTTTTGAATTCCTGACCAATAGAAACTGCAAGATAATAAATGCTTGTTTGGCTACTATGTCCCAGGCATTAATTCACCAAAGCACTGTAAGGTGCTGAGTCTTTGTCTAGAGGAAGAGACGGAATCACAAAAACCACAGAAACATATAATCAGAGAAATAAGTACCTATTTAAAATCTGTGATGAGTGTGCTATAAAGAACAAGGGGAGCTAATTTAAATTGGAGAAGTAGAGAATGTCTCTTCCAAAAAGTGACACTTAAGACCAAAAACAGCAGAAGAGTTTTACAGCCAGAGGTAAGGATAAATCTGGAGTTGTAAGAAGGGAAAGAGCCTAGGAGCCAAAAGAAGTCCACTGTGGCAGATACAGGGAGTCACAGGATATTAGATATATTACAAACATGCTCTCTAATTTTTACGATAATCCCACAAAGGAGTTATTAGAACTCTCATTTTACAGTGACAGCATCAAGACTCAGAGGTTCAATAACCAGCCCAACATAACTAATAAGTTAGGAGAGAGATCCTGAGATCCAAATCAAGGATAAGATGGTATTAAAACACTAATTAAAACCCACGCCATTCCCACTACATCATATCACACTGACTCCCTTCTCTTCCTGCTGCTCTGAGAATAGATTATAGTTCAAATTACTGTAACTTCCCTCCAGTTCAAAAATCTATCTTCATTCACTCTTTGCAACTTTCAAGTAATTTTAGGGTATATTCCACACTCTTAAGTCTGCCAAACTGCCTGACTTAAGCATCTTACTCCACTTGAGCATGTCTCCTCAAGAGAGTAATTACATCAACCTTCCCTTCACAACATCTTGATCTCTCCTCCTCAAAATTTTTTCCTATTCCATTTCTTCTTCAGAATATCAAACAAG
>NW_007728195.1:231574-233137 GCF_000696425.1 Galeopterus variegatus | reverse complement strand
TAAGTGTCAAATCCAAGAGTTAATCCAATTTTAGCCACATTTACTATTGATCATTCCCTCCTCAAAGTCCTATTATCTTCTTTGACAGTACACTGTGATGGTTCTCCTATGTCTCCAATCATACCTTGTCAGTACAGTTTGTTGGATGTTCTTCTCATCTCTTAAAAGTCATCATGACCCACAAGATACTGGGTGTGAAATGAGTAAGAAGTAATACTTACAGCTCTTATTGTAGGGCAAAATTTAATGGCATTTTATGGAAAGTGTCACACTATTTAACAAAAGTTGACTTCTTTTCAGCTCCATCTCTAAATAGAAATTAATTTTTCTCACCAAAAAGAGATTTAAATCTCCCTTCCCCCAACACACACACACCTTGGCAATAAAGCAAATGGAGCAACAAACCCACCCTAGCAGGAAAACCCTGAAGGAACAGTGGTTCTTAACATTCTTGGGGGCACAGGTCTCTTTGATAATCACATGAAAGATAAAGATCCTTTCACCCTCTAAAATGTGTGTGCACGAGCTCACGCAAGCACAGATTGCAAATAAATTTGAGAGCGTTCCCAGATTCAGATTAAGAATCCCGGTGATAGAAAGAATGCAAACAGAGTGCTCAGGTGAGGGAGGGAGGAGGGGAAGGCTGTAGTAATGTATAGCTACAACCAAAGTTGTGGATAACGTTAAAGGGGAGCAAGACTTTCTGCTGAAAATTAATTGATCAGTTCCATACTTTGAGCAAGCTCATAAGCAAACACTAAGTCTTAGCAAAAAAAGGCTCCTAAAGCAAGGCATTACTGTCCCAGGATCAAAAAATCTACACGGGACAAACAGAAGATTCCAGAACAGATCAAATCTATTTCCTAACCACACTATCTTCAGGTATCAGTGGAAGAAGTAAGAACAAAGAGAACGCACTATGTATCCTTAATAATGGTAAAAATAATAATGATCCTTAGTAATTCAAATGAGATGGTGTAATTAGTTCTCATTACATTGTAGCTTTTGTCTTTTTGCCCAAATCCTAAATTTTAGTTTAAGAAGTCCTCTAAATATTGAATAATTGGATTGGATAGAGATCAGATTTTATTGTTCAAGACTGGGCAGAACATGTTGTATCACTGTCTTGAAAAACCTAATTTTTGTCCAAATAAAAAGAAAATGACATCATTTAAGAGAGCAAAATGATAACTTTTAACCTATTATCTGTCCTTCAAAATGCTTACATTAACTAGACGGGCCTGGATAAATGTACAAGGAGAGTTGGTCCATGCATTTCACCTCCATTAATTACCAACTCTACTTTACTGTTGTTGCATAAAGTAGAGGTTTACCATTTGCTGTAGATTGAATGTCCCCCCAAACTCATTAATCCCCACTGTAACTGTTGAGGGTGGGAAATCCTATCACAGTAATTGAAAGGGGGGAGTCTTGAAGAGGTGATTAGATTGTAAGGACCGTGCCATAGTGAATGGATTAACCCATTTAATGGTTTAATGGTGGTTGTGAGTGTGGTCAGAGGATTTTAAAAGGAGGAGGAAGGAGTTAGCTTTCTCTCTGCTC
>NW_007728195.1:228740-230547 GCF_000696425.1 Galeopterus variegatus | reverse complement strand
TATCTTAGCACTCACTCACAGTTGTTCTGATACCAACTCTTATTAAAATTACTTTTTCCATTTGTGGTTGTCCCTTCCCATAATATTAAATAATGTTAAGAGATTTTTTTTTTATTTTTATTTTTTTTAGAAAACGGTAAAATCATGACTCATTCAAATTTAAATATGAACATGTATTCAAGATTTTATTTAACTCAAAAGGGAACCAGGCAGATAGTAGATAAAGGGAATCCCAGAATTAGACTCATTAATAGATCAGAAATATTGATATGAGTATGCAAAAGGAGGCAAAACTACTGAACCTCTCAGACACAGGAGGGAATTTGCATATCTATAGACAAAAATTACTTAGCATCGATGCCAGTTACCCACAGTTTACATAGTTGTAAAATAGCTTCCTTAGAATCATATAATGCAAGAGGTATCATTTAGACAGAATCTAAACTATGAAGTTTTCTACTAAAGCACACAGTTTTCTCCCTATAATTAACGCACAGCACCTATAGGAGATACTAACCATACGACCCAAATGCTCCCTTCCCGACCAAACCTCTTGAAATAAGTCTGTTGCCACAATTTCTTCCCTTCTCATTCAACAAAGCCACAGTAATCTTGTTTCCAAAGACGTAGGCCATTACAGCTATCCACCGTCTCGTCACGTGCATTCTCTAGTATCGCACTTTTCTTGCCTGTGGAAGATTAGCTGAGTATCTCTTTAAAAAGTCAACAAACGTCTGAAGAAAACAATGCAGACGAAAAGTCTAATTTCTAGTCTAGTTGCAAATGTCTTATAAGCGATAGCAGGAGCTTACTTCTTTTGTATAGCTATGTTAGCTTTACGTTTGCATATCTATAGACATCAGAATTTATTTCTAAACATCTCTATACAGCCCAAGAATAAAAGCAGGCAGAATCTCAAGAGAGAAAAGCTAATTCCCACCTGGTGACAGAGCACCTAAGCCTCAGTCAGCAAACAAGGAGGAGCCAGCTCTGGTCACTTCCCCCTCAAGCGGCCGAAGAACGGAAACACAAAGCCAGGCCAATGTCACTCCAGGGATTGAGGGGTCCCAGACAACTCAGCATCCTGGGCTCAACGTCTACCCACGCTGACCCAAGCTGCTCTCGGTTCGTGGAACGCCCAGTTCACAAAGGCGGCTACGTGAACTTGACTCTGTCTGCAACCGGCAGGGCTCCTGGCCGCCCTATTTCACCTGCACCCCAGGGCACGCGCTTTCTAGGCTACTGCACCCCTGTCCCTTGTGCCCGGGTCTGCCTACCCTCTCTTCTCGTTGACACTGCGTCCCTGACAGCGCCCCGGAAGAGAGCCCAACTAACAGCCGGGGAAGTAGCGCCAGGCTCATTCTTCCAGAGAACGGACAGAGCTAACCCCTCCCTGCCCCGGCCAAGTCCCGTGCCCCTCCGGCCGCATCCCCGGCCCTCTACTCTCCGTCCTCCCTCTGGCCTCCGTCCCGCCACTCACAGCACTCCGGCGGTCCCATCCGGGCGGCGGCCGGGGAGGGTTAAGCGCCTTGTAGAAGGCGGCCGAGCGACATCTCCGGACAACCAGCAACGGGGACGCAGCGGGTTAAGACAAGTCAAACTCTTCGGAGGCTGAAGTGACCAGGGCCAAAAGCTCCGGGCTGCAAAGCCCCAGCTTCCGCTCTCAGCCAGCGCTCACCAACCAGAGCCCGGCTCTCTCCGTCATTTCCTCCTAGAAGGCAAAGGGAACGTCGGGCGGAAGAAGCTCCCGGAACGGATCCGGAAGGGGGCGGGGGGGTCTCGTGGGCGGGTCCAATCGTCCAGAGCC
>NW_007728195.1:226414-227741 GCF_000696425.1 Galeopterus variegatus | reverse complement strand
CGCAGTTAGTTAGTTGTAAAATATTAGGCATTTTTAAAAAGTATTACTGTACTATTTTAAAAGGATTTTTTTTGTACTTACACAGATGAGGCCCAAGCATTGTTAAAGTAGGCTTTGATACTTTGTGTGACCCTGAATTCCCTAAGCCTATCACTTCTGCCAAAACAACTATAGCCATTTTGATCTTGTCCATTTACTGTGAGACTCCCAAATGGTTATTACTTTGATACTTATTGCCACCCAGAGTCTCTTGGGAAGGAAACCACTATAGTACTCTATTACCATGCAGACTGGTTTCTCATAAAATGAGGCTCAGTTAAAGCAAGGATGGGTTTATGACCTTTTATTGAAAATCATTTGGTGTTAGCCTAGCATAAAGACTTAGTAATTTAGTCCATTGCCTGGGGAATTTTTACATGTGTTCTGCTGATGTAGAGCTTTGGAGAAAATAATTTTATCTTTGCTTGAATGTTTCATTGCCTAGTATAAGTAATAATTCCTAAGTTAGAGAACTGGAGATGGATTGTAGAGTTTCATTATTATTCATAAGAGTAATTTGGAATTATTGATGCTCTCAATTTTACTGTGCCTGATTATTCTCCTACTTTTTCCTTGATTATATGCTTAACTCACATTGTTTTTGATTCTTACAATTTCAGATCCTCATCCTTCAGGGACTTAAACAAGAGGTCACTTGCTTGTGCCCTTCCCCAGATGGGCTACACTTAGCTGTTGGCTATGAGGATGGGTCTATTCGAATCTTCAGTCTCCTCAGTGGGGAAGGAAATGTGACCTTCAATGGACACAAAGCTGCTATCACTACCTTGAAGTATGATCAGCTAGGAGGCAGTCTGGCATCTGGGTCCAAGGTGAGACTTTGAATCACGTATCCAGACTTTGATATATTAAAGGAAAATAAGGCTTATATTGAAGCAGGTTATTTATAAAAATTGTTGGGTTAAGCAGTGGGCTCTCAATGTACNTTTATTTACTTATTATCTTGGCAGTTGGCCAGTATAGGGATCTGAACCCTTCACCTTGGTGTTACCAATAGCTCACTTTAACCAGCTGAGCTAACTGGACAGCCCTGTAATAAAAGACTTTCATAGAAACACAATCCATGTTCTTGAATAGGAAAAGTATTGAAAAGATGCTTGTGTTTTTCAATTAATTCAAATAGTTAAAGCAATTTAAATATATTTCCCAAAGTTTTTGCTGTTGTTTAAAACTTAACCAAATGATTTAAAAGGGCATATGGAAAAGCAGATGAATTGGAAACACCAAAATTTTGGGAAAGAATAATGAAAAGGAGGTTGTAGATATTAAA
>NW_007728195.1:223307-225296 GCF_000696425.1 Galeopterus variegatus | reverse complement strand
AAATGCATTATGAAACTATAATTTAAAAAGTGTCATTGATGTGGTATCAATTCAGAATAGATTGTTGCAACCAAATGGAAATCTCAGAAACAAATTCACTTTTATACTCCTAATTAGTATATTTTAAATATGACATTTCTGATAAGTAGAAGAATGATGGATTATTTATAAAATGTTCCTTAGACAATTGGCTAACTATTTGGGGGGAAATTTATTACATGTCACATACCAAAATGAGTCACAGATTAAAGATGTTAGTGCTAAAAAGTAACATTTTAAGTAAACTGGAAAATATGTAAGTAAACATTTATTTGATATCAAGGTAGAAAAGGACTTCAAGTGTGTTATCAAAGAAAGGAATTATAAAGGAAAAGATTGATAGATTTGAATACTAATATTTAAAACATTTGTATATTAAAAAACAAAGGAAATTGAAAAAGGGAAATTATTTAATATTTTCAATGTAAAAAGAAAGGGTTAATATCATTCATTTATTAATAACTTAGAAACAGTTAAGTAAAACATGACACCCAAAGAAAGATAGATAAAAGACATAATTGACAATTCAAAAGAGATACAACTGGCCAATAATCACAATAGAGCATGTAAAAATTTTCTCAGTAGAAAAAATTTTACATTTGAAAAATTTTCTTCAGAGATGTAGATTTAAATAAACATTGAGACTGAGCATTTTTTATTTATGGAATTAGCAGTAGTTTTTTGAGAAAACTGATAATACCCAAAGTTGAGCAGATGGGGAAACTGACCTTGTCATACATATACCCGGTGGTTCTAGATTGATGTAACATGGGGATCCTTTTTTGATGGTGTGAATCAACAACTTTAAAAATAAACATACCTTTTAACCCAAGAATTTCCCATTTTATTATTATTTTAAGCAGAGATATGTACTAAGATATATGTACAAGTATGTCTATTACTACAGATTTATAATAGAAAATTGGAAAGCACCTAAATGTCTAAAATAGAAAATTTTTAGAATATGGAATAGAATTGATTATTATATTAGTATTAAATATGAGAACACTCTGGAATAACATGCAAATATATTAAATGAAAAGGGAGGGTTATAAAATGATATTAATAGCATAATCTCAATTTTCTAATAGGAAAATAACAGTTGAATATATACATAAAGACTGGAACAATATAAAACAAAATATCTTGGGATTATTTGTAGGTGGTGAGATTAAGGCTGGTGTGTATTCCTTTGTACTTTGTGTATGCTTTCCAGATTTTCTACAAGGACTGTGTATGGCCTTTGTAGTAATTCAGTCCCATTGTTTATCAAGTTAGGCCTTAAGTGGTGAAGAAAATTATTTTTTTTCTGTATCATTTGATCCCTTTAGGACACAGATATTATTGTGTGGGATGTGATCAATGAAAGTGGCCTCTACCGTCTAAAGGGACACAAAGATGCCATCACACAAGCATTGTTTCTGCGAGAAAAGAATCTGCTAGTTACTAGGTAAAGAAATTGTTGTTTTTCATTTCCAATTGGTTTTATGATGAATTCATTGGAGAGGGTTTCAAACAGGGAATTTGCTTCATTCCTTACTCATTTCTCTACACCATGCTCATGCTCATGTGCTGGCTTCCTCTTCTGCAAGTAATATCATAGAGCTCTTCAGAGTTATTTATAGCATTTTTAAATTCCCTTTTCTGGTTTGTCGTCCATTTCCACTACTATCAGCTTTTCTATTATCCTTCATCTTTCAACACACCTTTTATAGGATGAGCTTTGTCTATCTTCTGGGTCCCTTGTAAGTCTGGGAAGCAGAATATGGAGCAGTGAGCAGATGTGAATACCAGGTGTTTAATTTAGCTTGCCTTTTGAGGAGAGATGTACTCCATAGGCCTCTTGAGCATCTGTTGGGTTAGACCATTTGAAATTTCCATTCGTGTAGGTCAGAAGTGATCAAATATCACCAGTTTTGTGTGGCTCAACCCAATATAATAATAATTATT
>NW_007728195.1:222289-222769 GCF_000696425.1 Galeopterus variegatus | reverse complement strand
AGATGTACTCCATAGGCCTCTTGAGCATCTGTTGGGTTAGACCATTTGAAATTTCCATTCGTGTACGTCAGAAGTGATCAAATATCACCAGTTTTGTGTGGCTCAACCCAATATAATAATAATTATTCCTAAGAAATGGCCACCCAGGAAAGGCTGGGGTCTTACAGTTTTCGAGGCACTAATTAGAGGAACCACAGTAATGACTCAGAAAAAGTTGTGAAGGAGTACTAAATGCTATACCAGTGGTGGATTGTTTCTGTGGGGTAGGATGCAGGTACACTAGTGTATCTTGTTCAGATAACATAGACTCTGTGAGAGAATGAGTCTACAGTTCTAGTAGAAAATGTTTATTATAGCTTAGAGAATGTAGGAAAGGAATTACACTGAGAAGTGGGATTGTATGGGATGGACTTCATAAATCAAGTTTTTGGGGTTTTTTGTTTTTTGTGTTTTTTTTCAGTGTGGTCATGAAGGAGGATT
>NW_007728195.1:218558-221606 GCF_000696425.1 Galeopterus variegatus | reverse complement strand
TCAAGTTTTTGGGGTTTTTTGTTTTTTGTGTTTTTTTTCAGTGTGGTCATGAAGGAGGATTGTTATTATATTATTGTATATTATAGGATTGTTATTGGTGAAAAGGCAGGGAAGAGGCATTTGAGCAAGAAGAGCAGAGCCTACTAGCAAAGAGGGATTGTGTTAGGGGGTTAAGAACCAATTAATAGGAGGTTTTGAGAATGGTGCTGAAGAAGTCTGATTTTGATCCTAGAGAGAACATTGAGCTAGTGTAAATTTTAAAAATTGAAGACTGTCAGTAGTGTGTTGGATGGGCTGAGAGACAGAAAGACCAGATGAGAAGCTGTTAAAATAATGCAGGTGGAAGGACTTACATTCATGTTTGTGTACAGAAATGGAGTTGAAAGAGTCAAGGCAGACCTCACAGAGGAGGCATTTTCAGGGCACAGAGACTAGCTGGACACGGAGCACAATGGAGTCAGAGAGGTCTAAGATGTTTCCATGTTAGACAGTCTGACAGAGTGTCAATGTGGTGATGATGGAAATGATGGGAGGAAGACATGTGGATCAAGTTCTGTGTTCTTTGGTACTCTCAATTCAAAGTCATTTATTGTGTTTGTGGTAACATTACAAAATACGGAAAATGTGGTAAACATTTTTCCATATCTCGTCTTTTTAAAACAACAATGAGTTCTTGATCTCCCTGTTTTTTGATTCTTCCTAAATAAAATTTTTTCCTGTTTCTTCTTTTAGTGGGAAAGATACCATGGTGAAATGGTGGGACCTTGACACCCAACACTGCTTCAAAACAATGGTTGGCCACCGAACTGAGGTACATATAGGGTCATGGGTCCAGGGTAAGGATGGCAAGGCAAAAAGGAAATGGTGGTTTTCTTCTCTGGCTCTTTGTTTTTACTGCTCACAATGATCATCACGTGTCTTCCTGAGAGGCAGTGAGGTTGGTTTGGTGGAAGCAATGCCAACTGTTGGAACAGATTCAGTTGCTCTGACATTTAGTAAAAATTGGCCTTGGATGGTTTTTAATCTATGAGTTTCATCATTTTTAAATAATAAGTATCCACCTTTATGATTGTAGGAAGATTTAATGATACTGTGTGTACAGTTCCTGGCCCAGTGAAATGAAAACAGCAAATTGTAGCTATTATATTTGTTATCTGAACACAATTCTATTCAGCCAAGTTCAGGGAAAATTTTACACATCTTTGTATCTTCCTCAGTGTTTTTTTCATATCAGGCTTTCAAAAACATAATACCTGGAATTAAGAAGGAAGAAAGACGTATTAAATTCTTTGATTTGCAAGATTTGCAACAATGTTATTTTCATTGTTTAATTCTTTGATATTTGAGGCTGAAAATTATGCAGTGGACATTAATGGAGCATCTTTTATTTGCCAGACAATGCTGAAAGCAAAATATAAGACTTAAAATTATCACTTGAGTGTATTCAAGTTAGTATTTATGCTAAACAACCATAATCTATATTTGATGATAAGAAGTTAGAGAAAAATTCCTAGTATTGCATAAGCAACAATTTCACTACAGGTCATTTTTTTCCTCTGCAAAAGTGAGATTTCTTTTAATGCATTTGGAAAGGGTTGCTTTTAATATGCCTTTCCTTAGATTTTGAAATGCCAAAGAGGTTTTACTATAGCGTTCTTAGACTTTTGGAATGTCACATTATGTAACCTGGAATCTCTTAAAAATCCTATTATTTAAATTTTTTTATACTCTATAGGTATGGGGGTTGGTTTTGGCGTCAGAAGAAAAGCGACTTATCACTGGGGCTTCAGACAGTGAACTGAGGGCTTGGGACATACACTATCTACAAGAGGTAATTACTTTTTACTGATCATGGGCAATGTCATGTATTAGCGGTTTCATAGGCTCATTGAATATAAAATCAGATGTAATTATTGAGAATTTTACATAGTACTAGAAGGAATTCTACCACATTGATAACCTACAGCTTCTAAACAAAGTTTTTTCTTGATAATATGCTAATTGCTCTCATTTAATTGAGCTTAGGATAGCTTTAGGCTTTATGGTTTCTGGTAATGCTAATGATTTAGTTCTTAGCCTGATATTCCTGACCTTTGACTGCCTGTGGATGGATTTCACAGTGTCTATGACCCATTTCGCTCAAACAAAAATCTAAGTAGAATTTATGGTTCATGTGTGTTTATAAGAATGTGTATTCTGAGAAAATCTAAAACTTTTTCTTGGGTACTCTAAGAATTTGTGTGGGAAAAAGGTTATGGACCTTAGTTTTAGCTGGAGCTAGGTGAGTGGTGTTGTGTCCGGTAGACATTCTGATGGGTTCTACATCAGTAGACTAGGGTTTATCTTTTCCTAATTTAAGGAGAAAATATAATCTATCTTACAAAGCCTTTGCAGTTGCTAATGCCAATTTGAATCTTTCCATCTAGAATATGGTCGGCCTTTCATGTAAGAACAGAGAAAATTTTGAAGTTAATGAAGAGAGTGGGTCATTATTTTTTCACGATTGTTACTTAACAGTAGTTCTTATACTATATAAAATTATTAGAGGTAGTATAATGAATAACGTTTTATTTGTATATGATGCAGTCAGTTTTTAATAAATTCTGGTATTTGTACCATTGAAGAGGTTTGAAAGCTTTTAGTAGCCATAGGAAAGGTTTCTAAGTCATTAGGATTTAGAGTCACTTTCTAGAACTTTATTTCAGCTTTTATTTTCCCATTTTTACAAAACAGATTGAAGACCCGGAAGAACCAGAGCCCAAGAAAATCAAAGGGTCTTCTCCTGGAATACAGGACTCACTTGAAACAGAGGATGGTACCCTTGAAATGGATGAAGCTCCTGAGGATGTAATTTACTTTTGTTCCTTACCTTTTTTTTTTTTTTTCCCCTTTTGTCTTTTTTCGTGACCGGCAATGGATAGCAACCCTCAGTGTCGCGCCCGTACCGGACCGGGACCAGCAACGAGATCGCAACCCCCGGTGTCGCGCCCGCACCTCGCTCAGCCAGTGAGCGGGAACCGGCCTGTATGTGGGATCCGAACCCTCGGC
>NW_007728195.1:216838-217707 GCF_000696425.1 Galeopterus variegatus | reverse complement strand
GAGCGCCGCCGCGCTCCCAAGCGGCGCACTGTAGCAGTGCGCCACCGGGCTGGCCCTTGTTCCTTATCTTTGATTGAGTTTAGTAGTAGGAATTTTATAGAATAATTTTGTCACCTGCATTTATTAAAGTTTGATCTTTTCAGAGGTTCAGCAGAACTTACATTTAATCTTTATTTTCTTTTGTTTCTTCTGTAGCGCATTCTTTCATGCAGAAAAGTTGGCTCCATAATTCGGGAAGGAAGAGACAGAGTTGTGAATCTTGCAGTTGACAAGACAGGCAGGATTCTCGCTTGTCATGTAAGTACCAGGATTAGGAGAAAATAACAAGGACTAAGCTGTTCCTTTGAGACATTTATTCTTTCATATTTATTGTAGAGATGAAAATTTCTTTGACCATGTTAATAATTCATTCTGTGGTACTGTGCGGACCTATAATCCCTAGCTTCTATTAGCATAACAACAATAATAAAAACAATTAGTATCATTGTTCTTATTATTAGTAACCATTTATTAAAGGCTGGTTTTCATATAAGCAATTTAAAAGCGTTTAACTTCTTGTTAGGCTTCGGGGCAATGCTGTGACTAGGAAGTGGCATCTCCACTTTACAGATGGGACAGCAAACTCAGAGAGATTAAGTGGTTTAAGGGAATACAACTAATAAGGGAAGTAAAATAAAATGTTATCGTTTGATTTCCATTGAGGGTAAGCTAAATTACAAATTGCCTCTCCTGGACTCACATCATCCTTTTGCCTTTTTAGGGAACTGATTCTGTGTTAGAAGTGTTTTGTATCCTTTCCAAAGAGGAAATTCAGAAGAAAATGGATAAGAAGATGAAGAAAGCTAAAAAGAAAGCAAAGTTTGTTTTCT